>NC_137108.1:45972292-46089792 GCF_949357685.1 Gobio gobio | reverse complement strand
GCACCTATTACGGACTATTTAACTCTACCTGAGAACCGGGTTAAACCTTTTGAAGTTCTTTAAAAAAAAAAAAAATTTAAAAAATATACACACATTCACTCTTGTTTGTATGTCTAATATGTCAAAAATGTAATTGCATATTTTCAATTTAAAATTGTGAAATTATATAAAAAAAATTGAGTAGTTTGCATCACTGTATGTTACTGTGGGTGGGAAGTTAAACATATCCATTGTAAAACAGCTGTCAAATATTATTAGTATTAATAGTTGTCGTATATCTTGATGCTGCGTTCACACCAAACGCGAAAAGAGCGTCAAAATCTTGTCTAGTTTGATGCGTGAACATATTGAATCCATTTGCGGGTCCGCAGCGAATTGGACGCATACATAAATTGAGGGTTTGAAGCGAAATAGACGCGCGTTCAAGGTGCTACCAGGAGAAATATGTCATAAAACACCACTCTGCCTCTTTTCATTTTCATAAAAAATATATTAAGCATTAAAAGTCACACAAATGTGGTCCAGGCAACTCCTACATTATCTTCAATGCATGTATATTTAAATATCCTTAAAAAAGAAAGTTATGAAACTTCTCTTTGCCCTCAGTCAAAACGATTTGGCAGACAACAAATTATAAATACATACAACATGACATCATGACTTTGCGTAAACATACACGGCACGCCACTTTCTAAAGCCAAATGGCGTGTTATCTGTACGCATTTTGAGCTATCCGCGTGTATGTCTACGGCGTGTGATTCCGCGTGTATGTGTACGCCAAAACAAACCATCATCTCCGCGTGTATGTCTACGCCGTGTGATTCCGCATGTATGTCTACGCCGTGTGATTCCGCGTGTATGTGTACACCATGTGATTCCGCGTGTATGTCTACGCCGTGTGATTTCGCGTGTATGTCTACGCTGTGTGATTCCGCGTGTATGTCTACGCCGTGTGATTCCGTGTGTATGTCTACGCCGTGTGATTCCGTGTGTATGTCTACGCCGTGTGATTCCGCGTGTATGTCTACGCTGTGTGATTCCGGGTGTATGTCTACACCTTGTGATTCCGCGTGTATGTCTACGCCTTGTGATTCCGCGTGTATGTCTACGCTGTGTGATTCTGCGTGTATGTCTACACCGTGTGATTCTGCGTGTATGTCTACACCGTGTGATTCCGCATGTATGTCTACACACCGTGTGATTCTGCGTGTATGTCTACACCGTGTGATTCTGCGTGTATGTCTACACCGTGTGATTCCTCATGTATGTCTACACCGTGTGATTCTGCGTGTATGTCTACACCGTGTGATTCTGCGTGTATGTCTACACCGTGTGATTCTGCGTGTATGTCTACACCGTGTGATTCTGCGTGTATGTCTACACCGTGTGATTCTGCGTGTATGTCTACACCGTGTGATTCTGCGTGTATGTCTACACCATGTGATTCCGCATGTATGTCTACGCCGTGTGATTCCGCGTGTATGTCTACACCATGTGATTCCGCGTGTATGTCTACGCCGTGTGATTCCGCGTGTATGTCTACGCTGTGTGATTCTGCGTGTATGTCTACACCGTGTGATTCCGCGTGTATGTCTACACACCGTGTGATTCTGCGTGTATGTCTACACCGTGTGATTCTGCGTGTATGTCTACACCGTGTGATTCCTCATGTATGTCTACACCGTGTGATTCTGCGTGTATGTCTACACCGTGTGATTCTGCGTGTATGTCTACACCGTGTGATTCTGCGTGTATGTCTACACCGTGTGATTCTGCGTGTATGTCTACACCGTGTGATTCTGCGTGTATGTCTACACCGTGTGATTCTGCGTGTATGTCTACACCATGTGATTCCGCATGTATGTCTACGCCGTGTGATTCCGCGTGTATGTCTACACCATGTGATTCCGCGTGTATGTCTACGCCGTGTGATTCCGCGTGTATGTCTACGCTGTGTGATTCTGCGTGTATGTCTACACCGTGTGATTCCGCGTGTATGTCTACGCCGTGTGAATCCGCGTGTATGTCTACGCCGTGTGATTCCGTGTGTATGTCTACACCATGTGATTCCGCGTGTATGTCTACGCCGTGTGATTCCGCGTGTATGTCTACGCCGTGTGATTCTGCGTGTATGTCTACACCGTGTGATTCTGCGTGTATGTCTACACCGTGTGATTCCGCGTGTATGTCTACGCCGTGTGATTCCGCGTGTATGTCTACACCGTGTGATTCCGCGTGTATGTCTACGCCGTGTGATTCCGCGTGTATGTCTACGCGTGTGATTCCGCGTGTATGTCTACGCCGTGTGATTCCGTGTGTATGTCTACGCCGTGTGATTCCGTGTGTATGTCTACGCCGTGTGATTCCGTGTGTATGTCTACGCCGTGTGATTCCGATTGTGGCTAGAAGGGGTACAGCAATGGTAGGAAGTGAGGCAAAATCTCACGATAAAATAACAATAAATAAATGTGCTACTTACCAGATGTGTTTTATCAACGCCTACACCTACACCTACTCCAACCCTAAACCTACCCTTTCAATAATCAGTCATTAAATGACGCAATATTGATGTGCGCATGCCCAGTGCCCATAGTTGTATCCCTTCTAGTCTTTCCCGTGCTGGACGTGGTGTGATGACATCACCGTTTCACAAAATATACGGATTGGCTGTACAGATTTTCAGATTTATCCACTCTGGGAACCGTTTTCAAAAAAATATCGGTTTCATGCTCCCAAAACGCTGGGTCCGTGTGGACGAAACGCTGATACGGTACAAAATATTTTGGTATACAGCTAAACGCGTCTCCATGTGGACGGGGCCTTAGAGTGGCCTTTTATTGTGGCCAGCCTAAGGCACACACATGTGCAATAATCATGCTGTCTAATCAGCATCTTGATATGCCACACCTGTGAGGTGGATGGATTATCTCGGCAAAGGAGAAGTGCTCACTAACACAGATTTAGACAGATTTGAGAGAAATAGGCCTTTTGTATAAATAGAAAAAGTCCAGGGGCCTATTGCACAAAACTAGGATAAGGGATTAAGCCGGGATATCTTGGTGAATCTGGCTCAATTTATCCGTGATATATATAGCGCTTTTCACAATTGTTTCATTGTTTCAAATAGGGGTGGGTGATATCTCGATATTTAACACTTGATCCAAGATACAGTTTACCTAGGCAGCATTACTTTGCGAGACAAGAACTCCCGCGACTGTACACTACGGAGAGAGAGCGGCTTGCTTGCTGGAGAAGGTTACTTACTATGCCCTTGATTTGAGTTGTTTTATTTTTGAATGAAAATTCATTATTTGCAATAATGACTTCAGTAAAAACGCCCACTGTTGTGATTGGCTGACATCTTTGCATTTGAAATAAGCGGAGGGGGCGTGGTTTAACGAGGTCTACGACGCACGAGCTGCTGCCAGAGAGACGGATGGACCTGAGTTCACTTCACATCAGTTCTCAGCATGTCTCAATTCAATGAACTGTTGTAGTTACAGCATATACTTCAGGTTATTAGTTTATTTCTAGTCGGAGGGGCTGTCACTCATGTCAGAAAGTTAGTAACTTTAGTAAATTATGGATCAGCGCTGACTCGAGACGCGAACCGTTTAGAACGATTCTGTCCGATTTGGTGAACTGGTTCGGTTCACTAAAAAGAACCGATTCAAAAGAATGATTCGTTCGCGAACCGGACATCACGGAGACGGAGCGATTGCTAACAAAGTTATTTATAGTAACTACTGAGTTGTGAGAGCGCTGTCTGTCAGCACGAGTTTATTGTGTTTGTATCTGAGAGTTCTGAATAAACACGAGTCCCAGTCACGCCGAGTCCGTCTTCATCATTATTCTACCAACTTTGTAACACATGCAATGAACCATTACAGCGAGATGAACGAGTTAGTAAGTGTTGATTATAGCATTATTTTTAGATATTTTCCAATCATATGAAAAGCGTCAGTGACACTTGAGTGCATTGAGTGCATTGAGTACACAGCGCAAACAAAGACACAACAGCAGTAATCGAATGTAATCCAGTTTATTGTGGGGATAGCTGGCTAGCCTAGCCTCACGCTTACCCCCCCTCTGCTTAATCTCGCGCCGCGTTTGGTGCCTCCGCTGTGGGCCAGATGCAGTACTGGGGGTCGGGGATGTTGAAGGCCGACCGGCCAGTGCAGCCAGAGCTTCGGCGTGTGTGAGGTTTATCTCTAAAGAGATGTGAGTCTGCTGATGTTGAGCAGAAACTCACGACTGTATACACATTGTAGAACAGATAGACGCGACGAGGACGTACAAAAACACTGACTCACAAGATAGAAAACACGAAAACACCGTTCTGTCGGGAGAGAGAGAAGCCGCAGTGTGTGCACGAATAATAAATAATTAGCTACACATAAGAAATCACTGATCACAGATCAGAAGGAACTGAAAAAAGACTTCTGTTTTCATTTGTACATCCAAACACTGAGAAACTGCCAGCATTCACTCGTTCACAAGCTTTGATCTCTCCAGGACAAATATAGCGCTTGCATGGGCGTGCCAGATTCTCTGGGCGGAGGAAAGGGAGGTAACCGTTCCTGTGTGGACGTCATAACAGGAGACTTCAGGATTGGCTCGTCTGGCCTGTCATTTTCTCAAAGGCAGAGAAAGACAGCCAGAACTTGGTTTTACACCGATCAACATTTCTATCCACTTGGGGACAGTATTCAGGCTAGGGGAACTCATATTAATGTTGAAATACCTCATAAAATGAAAATTTCTTGCCATGGGACCTTTAAAGGGACAGTTCACTCTAAAAGGATGTCATTATTTACTCACTCTAATGTTGTTCCAAACCTGTATTAATTTCTTCTGTTGAACACAGACAGCTGATGGTAGCCATTGACATTCATATTATTATTTCCTACAATGGGGACCAGCAACTGTTTGGTTTCCAATATTCTTCAAAATATATGTTTTGTCCAACAGAAGAAAGAACTTTATTCAGGTTTAAAACAACTTGAGCGCGAGTAATCAATGACAGAATTTTTATTTTTGAGTGAACTATTCCTTTAGTGGTTAATAAAATAACAAAAGACAAAGACAAAATCACTTACGGCTCTTGACTGAAAAACTAATACAGTAGCTTTAATAAGAATCAATGTATATTTTATAGGGAAGTCTATGTAGTGTTTTATTTTTACATTTATTAATTCAATTTCATACTTAAATGCTGCTGTACAGCTCTGAGCTGCCAGTGTAAATCTTTATAAATATATATTTATTTTATATTATACAGTACACTAGGAATGTGTACAAGGTTTTTTAAAAGTAAAGTTTTAAGTTTAAGTAAGGTTTTTCAAGTCTTTTAAGTAAAATAAAGAAAGAGTATTGAAATAAAAAAATAGTATTTTTTCCTCCTTAAGCTCTTGCTGTTCGGCTAAGAATAGAATAGCAAAATCTGATGCGACTAGCCATCAGAACCGAACCGAAAACCGTCGTAAAAAAAACCGAGGTATGTATTGAACTGTGGACTTACTGTATTGTTGCATCCCTACTTTGTTCCTGCATGAACTGCCTACCTCTTTGCACTTCAATAAAAAAAAGACTTTGTGGTATTTGGCATATTTGTTTTTGCAGTAGTTTTTGGGGGGTTATTTTTCCTGTAAAGATATCGAGATATATATCGTATATCGAGATATAGCAAAATATATCGAGATATATTTTTTGCTCCATATCGCCCAGCCCTAGTTTCAAAGCAGCTTTACATTAATAAAAGCAGGAGAACACACAGAAAAATCGGTGGACAACATAAGAAGCAGAGTACAACGGCTAAGATTAAACCGTACTACTGAGCGTAGTAATAATGTAAGGCTATTTTAATGTAGAATTAAATATTTGGATTGTAATTGTGATGTTTCAGCGGAGCGGTGAGTGTGTAATTGTCCACCACTTACACATTCAGGAGGTCTGCAATACTTTGCCATGCTTTTTCTCTTTGCTTTATCACTGTGGCGGTGTTGCCTTTCTTCTTAATTATGTATTTTACCTCCTCGTATGCCTCCATGAGGATTTGTGCCTCCGACGGGGAAAAGTACGCCGCTCTAGTTGCCATGGTGAATCAGTGAATCTGTGATCGGTGGCGGGTCTATTTGAGTGAGCCGTGAGCGCGCACCTATCCAGGATTGGTTTAACCTGGCTTGATGAATCCGTGTCTGCTCATCCTGGCTTGGTCTTTGTGCAACCAATTAAGCCTGGACGCACTTGTTTTGGCTTCACTGAGCTCAGCTCAGTCATTTATCCTGGATGTCTTAATTCTACTTTTGTAAACAGGCCTTGTTGTTGAAAAATGGGGGCAAAAACAAAAGTGTTGCATTTATAATTTTGTTCAGTGTATTTATTTATTTATTTTACAGTACTGAGATCCAGTCATGGCACAAAACAAAGACGGATACACTCGCTTTGAAAACCCCCCACATACCACCCCTATGGTTCAGCCTGCCCCGCCAGGCTTTATGATGCCTCCCCCTTCTTATGAAGCCAGTGTTCCTCATGGAGGAGTGGACTCTGGAGTACCCGTCACCGTATATGCTGGATTACCGTATGCACCACCAACTGCTTTTGGGAATCCCATGTACGGAGAGGGAGGGCCTGGATATCCACAGCAACCGCTTCCGTATGGTAAGAGATTCAACCTCACATTGGGGAATTTTAATAGATGCTTTGTTAATAAACTCTCGACTAAGTTAGTTCTACTTTTTGTTTAATGAAAGAAGTGGCAAATGGTGATCCAATGCCAAGCGGCCCATCGCCGGACTATGAAAAGGGGGAGTTCGACAGCTTTGGTCTCGATAATAAAGCCATTAGAAGGACGTTCATTCGAAAGGTAAACACTCCTTCATGACAGCACCAATAGAAAGATTCAAGTTCAATGGAAAGCATATACAGCATCATGTTCTCATGTATTATGATTATTAAAGGGTTAGTTCCCCAAAAAATGAAAATTATCCCATAATTTACTCATCCTCAAGCCATCCTAGGTGTATGACTTTCTTCTTTCAGCCGAACACACCAAGTTATATTAAAAAATATCCTGACTATTCCAAGCTTTATAATGGGAGTGAATAGGGTTAATCGTTAATCGATATATTGTGATATAAAAATGCGACGATATCTATCATTGATGTAAACTATATGATGCGCGATATAGAGTTTTTTTATCCAAGACTCAACTTGCTGTATTTATAAGGTATAATTCACTCAAAAACGTAAACTCTGTCATCATGTACTCACCACCCTCATGTTGTTTCGTTTAACTTCTAAACACAAATGAAGAAATTCTTTATAAACCCTGAGAGATTTCGGTCCCTCCATTTAAAGTCCATTCCTCTCAAACTTAAAAGTTCCAATAAATGTCATAAAGCAGGGTTTTTCCTGGGTCAAAAATGGTCTTCGGTGGTGGCTGACAGACATGGTCATCCATACACACACACATGCACGGTAAAAAAAAATACCCTACCCACGTGATCTGCAAGCGCAATACTGACAATAAATTTGAAATAAATTCAAAGAAAGTTTGTAACTTTTGCTTATCTTATTTTGATACCTTGATGTTTGTTTTTGTTCCTCATTTTTACACTATTTACTGATAATTGTTTTGGTATATAATCATATCAATATTAAAAAATAGTATTAAAAAAATGAACAAATAGCCTAATTTTCTGCCATATACAATTTTCTGCCATATACAATCAGCTAGCTAACAACAACTTTGTTCTGGTTTCACCTCACTCCAGTCTAAACTAAATGATTTTAGACTATTTATTTTACTACACATTGTCCACATAAATAAGCTGAAAGAATGTGGATGATTAAAGCTAATTCTTACTATCCACTCTTGCTAAATTGGGTAAGCACACTTGTGTTCTCATTTCAGGTGTTGTTCTGAGTAAATGATTAAACTGACAGTGTTGGACAGATCAGTTGTTCTAACCAGTCGTTAAAATGATTCGGTTTAAAGGAGTTATTAGGTCGCGAATCGGACATTAGCAGACGCGTTGTGTGTGAATCCCGTCTTTAGAACATCGCGAAAGATTTGTCAACACACAGAAAACACTTCATAACCGGATAGGATTTGTTTCCTGTTTATTGAAAGTATGCTTTATGTCAGCTGGTCAGAGAATCAGTCAATCAGTCGGTACTCAGTACCGCCACTTCCAAATATAGCTCTTGAGCGTACCGCCACCTCTCCGTGCGCCCAGAACGTGCTTTTAGCGTACCGGTACGCTCATTTGCGAGCAGAGACTACATTACCCATACACCCTTGAGTTTTACAAGTGAAAAGCGCATGCGTCGCTTTTGCCGCTGTCAGTGTCAACAACTCAAAGTGGTCCGGAGAGGTAGTGTGAAACGCTCAACCATAGCTGCTCGGTTAAAATCTATGGTTAAAATACAAAGCACTTGTGCCACGGTCGTGGTCACAAGTGGTGACGAGGACGAGAGTGGCACCACTTCTACCGATGACAACAGCCGCATGTTGTAGCTGGGTCGTTCCTGTTATACAGTGACTTTTCTGTCTTTATGATTTACTTACTCATATTTTCTATAAAATGAGTCACATAAGAAATGGCTTAAATTATAAATGTAGGTCTTCTTTATCACTTAAACAGATATAATAGGTATTAAAAATACTATTTTGTATTTTACACACCTTTTTATTGATATATGCATTCAATTTTATCATGTCCTCAGTGCAAAGTAATCAACTTCCACAAGAACTATAAACCATGAAATGATAAAAATCTCAAAATATTTTTAGATTATGTGATAGAATAGGCTAAACTACCTCTAGTTATACATATAAATCATGTGAAACTATAGTTATTTTTTTTACAATTGTCTTCATTTACTGTGTCCCTGAAGTTATCTTCCACCCTGTTAGTATGTATTTCTCGACTTCCAAAAAAGACCACAATTTCATTGAGACAATTTTCAGGAAATTACATAATTAGTTTTTCCTGCTGGAATTCAACTGTACAAAATTAAGTAAGCTTCAACTCTCACCTCTACCTTTTTTTGTTTGTTTTTGCAATGTTATCCTGCTTGTTCCACCCTGTTAGGCTCTGTTATGAAGAATGTTTGTCCAGTCAAAAAAATGTTAAAACATATCTGACATAGTTATAAAAGTTCTGTTTATCTGTAGAAGGTTAGCTAGCTAAACGTTGATCCCTCAAAGAGCTACGGCTAACTTATCTTAAAAATTTCCACCCTGTTAGATTCCACCCTGTTAGATCTATAAACCTAACAGGGTGGAAATTCTAATAGAATAAATCGTATTTAGTGTATATTGCAAATTCTATAAACACATATATGCATATATAAATATTATATATAAAACCATGTTATATAGGTGCAGTGCCACACATTACTGATGGCAAATCCTGCAGGACAATGACAGAAAACTCATCCACTGTTATGGTCTTCCGCCCTGTTTGGCGAGTCATTTTTAAATAATAATTTGACAGCAACGTTAAATGTTTTGCATACTTATGTTTTATTTTGGGAGGTGAGGATCATTAACAGCATATACAATATATGTTTTTGAACAAATTTTTTTATTATTTACCATCCTGTTGGCAAAAATGGGTACAAAAAGTACCTGTTCTTAATAATCAAGACATTCTATTCATCAATAATAGTTTTGTTATACCATGATGGCATAAGGGACATATAGGGCCCTATTTTAACGATCTGAAACGCAAGTGTCAAAGCGCGAAGCGCAAGTAACTTTGTGGGCGGGTCTCGGCGCTGTTGCTATTTTCCCGGCGGGATAAAGGGCTCTTGCGCCCGGCGCAAATCTAAAATGGGTTGGTCTGAAGTAGCTTCATTATTCATAGGTGTGGTTTGGGCGTAACGTGAATAAACCAATCCGAGCGTCATCCAACATTCCCTTTAAAAGCAGGTGCGCAAGTTCCATTATGGATCGCTATTATTATGGCGTATTTACCAGGCGCACGCCAGGAGCGGTTCACAGCCGAGGAGACTGATGTTCTTGGAAGAGCAGTGAAAGACAGAGAAGTGAAGTTGTAATGTTGTACATTATGGTAAAGGTGATTTCACCGTCTTTTTTTTTTCAGTCTTTCAGTTTTTTCAGTTTTTCAGTCGATTTTTTTTCCTGGTTCTTGACGGACAAACCAATTTGTCAGATGTCCTTATATACATATATGTCTTGCCACTATTGGGCAAACAGGTCTTATCCTTAATTATGACAATTAGCCTGAATCATTTGTAAGCTAGATTTATGCCTATTTTTTCACATCTTCGTGGCACACCACAATGATTTCCGTCATCTCATGTGTTAATAATTTTTTTAGTGTAACAATTTATGATTTGCAAAAATAACTGTTGCGTCTGTGTAGATTACATGAGCAAAGTGTATGCGCGTTGTGCACGCTATACATTATGGTCAAGCATGCGCCCTTAAAATAGCATAATGAACAACGCGCAACGTGCCACTGACTTTAGACTAGGTTTTTTCTGGTCAGTGGCGCAATTGTTTAATGGAACAGCAAAATAGCACCAGGGATTGTTTGCGCCGGAACACACCTCCTTTTTTGCGCTGAACCGCCCAGGGAGCGCAAGTTCATTCACTAGTTTAGCGACGTGCTTCTGTGGAGGGAAAAGCGCGCTTTGCGCGGGTGCAAAATAGGAATGACACATGCGTCGGTGTACAAAGTCAATTGCGCTGGGTGCAAGATAGGGCCCATACTATCCAAGAAAAACTTGTTATTGTTTAACATTTACATTATTAACATTTTGTGATAACTATGTATATGTCCCTAACAGGGTGGAACACCTTCACGGCCTGTGTCTGAACAATGAATCTACCCATAATTATTATTTTTTTAGTCCCTGAGCTTGACCAATATGTATTCTGACTAGTTAAACATGTCACCATTTTGGTAGAATGCTAAAAACATGAAAATCATGTACTTTTTTCCCCAACATTTATGAAGCCATACCGCATACCAGGAATGACCCAGCTGTTTCTAACTGTGTTGCTATTTGATTAGAAAAAAGAAAGACAAAAGTGAACATTGGCCTGCATGGTAGCCTAATGAGGTGCCGTCAATGGTCTTGCTTTGTAAATAAACCCTTATTGTAACAAATTATATAGTTAAACAATTACAAGAACTATATGTTAGTTCTAAGGCTGAGAACAAGTTAGAAAGAGCTTTAAAATACGGACCTTCTTGAATTATTGACTAAACAATCCCCCCATAACCACGCCCCCAACAAAGCCCCACTGGTGAGTACCGGCACTTAATTTTTTCCACTTCAAGCACTGCTGTAAAGGCATCGTAAAAATAACTAATCCAGTGTCTAATCCAAATCCAAGTCTTTTGAAGAGACACAGTGGCTTTATAATAAAGCCCTCGTGTCTCTTCAGAAAACCTGGATTTGGATTAGACACTGGATTAGCTATTTTTACATTTATATGATGAACAGATTTACCACGGCGCGCATACTGTAGTAAACACGGACGTTCAAATGCTTGCGTGACGCGCAAAAACAAGAGTAGAATGCAGAATTAACATTTTTAATGTGGATTTTTCTCTGCGTGACTTTTCGAGTCGAAGTACTCTCTCAAAAGTGCTATTCCGCCATACATTATAGTCATCCTTTTTAATCCGCTTAGAAAAGCACCACGTTTTATTTTGTGTCACTTGGTCGTTCAACTATTCGTGTAACTGTATTTAAATAGGGAAAACGTGGAGGTGTTTGGTCGCTTCTAACTTGATCTCTGTTTGGTACCTAATGAATGAACTGGGCTTAGTGGGCTAAGCTAAGTGCTATCAAAATGTCTCCGCGCGTCAGAGCGATTAAGTGTACGCACTGAGACGAGAGAGGTATGTATCAACTCGTCTTAGTTAAGGGAATAACATAGTTTAATATGAAAAAACAGTGGAGTATCCCTTTAAAGTTTAGCCGCAACTTATAGCCGCAAATGTGGAACTTCAACGCTGAGGAAGCACGCAGATAACGGTGGTAACAAACCAAGCACAGTTCTATCGAACAGTATTTTACAAAAGGGGACAGAACTGAAGGTGCGTCGTAGAGATGATAAGGACACATAACCATGTTCTTCATGATGTAGCCTTTTGGCAGCTTCGGCTGAAGTTGTCCTTGTGTTAATGGTCATGTGATAACTTACAACAAAAAAAAATTTGTAAGTGTGTCTATAATGTGATGGGCTAAACTGATTTTATTTTGGGTGCGGTGCGGGTCGGGTGTCGGTTCAATTTTAAGCAGGTCGGGTGCGGATTGTAATTAGTGCTGCTGTCGGAAAACGTGTCGGATGCCGTTTTAAGCACTGCGGGTACGAGCGTGTGCGGATTTACAAAATCGGACAAGTGCAGGACTCTGGTTTGGACCCCCTCAATAATGGGGAATCAATGGGTCTATAGGAATTTGAGAATGTTCGGAAGTCCAATTTTTTTAATTCAAGTATTGAAATTGAAAATGTTTTTTTAAACATGTTTTTTTTAATGTTTTAGTCTTAGTTAGCTAAATTAACCATGGTATGCAAACCAACACTGAATTAGGGCTGGGTAAAAAATATTGATTTCTCAATTTAAATCTATTCTCACTTTTACAAAACAATATCGATTCTTAAATCCCAAGAATCGATTAGTCATCCTGTTTTCAGTTAATTAATGAAATAAACATTGTAGCGCACATCCCATGCAATACATCGCAATAATCTTTGTGCTTTATTACTATTGATATGAAACAAAGTCTCAGATTTCAGATTACGTCTATTTTTACGAAATTCAAAAGCATAAATACCGCTTTGGCGCTGTGGCGCGAGGTCGCTCTGCCGCAGCTCAGCTCAAGAGGAAATATTTATTTATTTAAAATATTTACATAGTTTTAAGGGTAGGTTCAGGGTAGGGGTAGGTATGGATATTAATAAAGCCTCAAATCAGATGAATATGATGCTGGTAGCACAATCTGATAGGCAGCATTTTTTGCTGTTGAATTCTGCTACCTACTGTTTTAATGGGAGGTAGCAAAATCTGACAAGGTAGGACAAATCGACAGAACACCGGCAGCGGAGCAAACATGAGCGGATCTTCTCTTCCGCCTTAATGCCAGTAAGAGCGCAAAATAAACATGAATAAGCATCTGAAAGTGTTTTAAAAGATACAGGACAACTTACTGAAATCCGAAACATGTCACATAGAAAAGCTCAATCAGTGTTTCAACCGCAGAAAGAAGTCAGTAAAATGGCTAATAAGTAAACAATGTCATGCAATGTCACATATAGCTCAGAAAAACCATATCCAGTGTCCATAAAGAAAAATTTACTCTAGAGAAGAGCATTTTGATAATTATATGCACCATTACATAGGCTATTGATTGTCATTTTTTATGTTCTTCAATATTTAATGCATGTATGTAGCCTATGAATAAATCTGGCAAGTTTTTATGACAGCCAAATGTTTATATTAAAAAAAACGAATTGGAGTAGAAATATGATTATATAATTGTAAAGTTAATATTATAACTTTATTCTTATAAAAAACTAAAATCATTTAGTGTAATTTACAAATCAGTTAATTTGTACCTTCACTATTAGTAGGCTAATGTAGAACCAAATGACTCCCATAGTTTACAACATTACTTCAGAGATTTGTTTTCCTTGAGAAAATTGGCCATGTATTGTACCTGATATATATCTAAAATAATCGAAATTGAATTGAATCGAATCGAAAAATCGAATCGAATTGTGCAATTTTTGTGTCAATACCCAGCCCTACACTGAACGTTGTTGTATTTCTGTGCTTGTGTTCAGGTCTTTGCCGTGTTGAGCATGCAGCTGGCAGTGACCTGTGGCTTCGTGGCCCTCTTCACTTTTGAACCTCACGTCAAACTGTTCGTGAAGAAGAACTCGTGGTCGTACTGGGTCGGCTATTTGGTTTTCATCGTGCCCTACATGATCATCCTCTGCTGCGGAGACTTTCGCAGGAAGCATCCGTGGAACCTCATTTCTCTGGTGAATCTTTGATGTAACGGTTTCAAAATGAACACAGTTTCCCTTCTCCTTCTTCATGCATTGTACTGAATGATTTCTGCTTTTCAGTCTATCCTGACACTAGCGATGTCCTACATGGTTGGGGTGATATCCAGCTTCTACGATACTGACATCGTGATGATGGCTATCGGCATGACGGTGCTGGTTTGCTTTATGGTGATCGTCTTCTCTCTACAGGTCAGCGCTCGTCTTGCCGTCTCAATAGCCGTACACATTCATGTACTGTGATCAGGGTCGGAAATCCAGAACTGGTTGTGTGCAACAACTGTTTTTTGAATGATTGCAAGGTTTAAAAAGATTGGAACCAAAGACTGCCATAAACATCTGCTCAGTGTTAAGGCTGATTTATGTAAAGGGTGACATATTCACCCTTTATTCAGATATATTTAAAATGAAAGATTTTATCAGCATATTGCATAGTCAATAGTCATATTTGTGATAACAAAATGAAACATGCCAAGTTGTGCCGACACCATTTTAGGCCAGGCTGTCATGCAAAAAACTATAAATAGATGCAAAAACAAGAGAGAACCAGTTAAATATTAATAACTGATTATGTTGTAGTCAATTGTATGTTTTTCCTGTGAGCTCTATGCATTTTTGATTGCATAGTAAAATGTAAACCTGTAGATGTAGTTTGCCAAATAATTTTGTCCGATAAATACCTTAATTAAGTTTAGTGTTTTGATATAAAATATCGTTTTTGTTAATATTTTGAACTAGATATTTGAACTGATTATTTTTTATATTTTCTGTTGTCACTTTAATTTTAGCACATAATTTAGTACATTACTAAAGTTTTAGTAATTTTGTTGTCTTTTGATGTCTATATAGTTTTAATTTAAATAAATAGTATTCATTTTCATGCATTGTAACGAATTTTAATAGTATTAATAATTATTAATAGTATTAAAAACTATTAATAAGATTTATAGTAGTAATTGTTGTAATTTTTAATTAAATAGAATTGATTTGTATTTGTTAGTTTTAGTAACTAGTCAGGTTAAAATACAATTTGAAATGTTGCTTTGGAAACTAGCTGAAGTAAAATAATTATTTTAAATATTTTATTTTATTAGTAACTAGTTAAGTTAAACTACAAGACATTTTTAAGTATTGTTTTGTAAACTAGCTGAAGTAAAATCATTTATTTTATTTCAGTTATTTAATTTCAAGTAAGATTTTTTAATGGTTTTAGCTTTAGTTATCAATAATAGCCCTGCGACTGCTTTTCCTGCGTTGATGTGTACAGAACAATGTACTAAAATAATATAATTTCTATTGTATCGTTCAGTAAGTACTAGTTAGGGACTGACCTCTTCTAGAGTAATATAAGAATCAGAACCAGAACAGTTACGATTCCCATCTCTAGTGTTAGTGCTGTCATTTACATAAGCTGATTATCATAACTATCTCCTGTCCAATCACAGACCAAGTATGACTTCACTTCCTGTTACGGGGTGCTGTTCGTGTGCACCATTGTCCTGTTGTTCTTTGGGATCCTGTGCATCTTCCTGTACAGCAGGATTCTGGAACTGATCTATGCGTCGCTGGGTGCGCTGCTCTTCACCTGTGTAAGTGCTCCATTTCTTTAGCTAAAAATAATTCATTAAATCATACAAGTGTACATTTAACAAAAAACAGTTACTAAAAAACATTACATATTTTATTTGTTTACCTGCATGTCGTTACCATTATATATCAGAGAACAGTTAACATGCAAATATTTTGTTAAATGATGGAAATATTAACCCTCTGAGCCCTGCAGGCGTTCTGATATGCCAACTATTAGCAAACTAAACTATAACTAGATATTAAATCTCAGGGGCACTTCAAGAAAGTAAAGGGTTCGGCTGACAAAAAGTTTGGGAATCCCTGCTGTAGATAATTGCTTCATTTTGACTCGTATCACACAAGAAAATGAATGTAATAATGTCCCGATTGTATTGCAGTTCCTGGCCGTGGACACACAGCTGCTTCTGGGGAACAAGAAATTGTCTCTGAGTCCCGAGGAATACGTCTTCGCCTCACTCAATCTGTATTTGGACATCATCCAAATCTTTTTATACATTTTGCGAATCTTTGGAAGAAGCCGTGGCTAAAATTTGCGTTCAGCAAGGTCCTCATGCGTTCGTGCTTACAGGAGCACATGCAGCTTGGCATTTTCTTCTATGTTAAAGTGCTTTCTTGTGTCCGAGTTTGATACACAGACACAACTATGATTCTGACATTTGTACTTCTCGAAATGTATAACAATTAGTGCTGTCAAATTTACATTTAAAAAAATATCATGATTAACCCTCTGGCCCTCTTCGGTCAAACATTTCCATCAGAATGCGACGACACTTGGTGAATTTTGTCACGTTAGCCATGTGAACACACAAAATAATCATGGACACGATTCGGATATGTGAAAGGGTCTGGAAAAAAAAGTCACACTTGGCTCCTTCACGGTCAAAAATGATGACATAGGAAATGAATGGGAACCACAAAAAAATACGAAAACTTTTGGTGGTACAAACTACAAATCAGCATCTGCGCGCAGCAATGAAGGGGTGACACTCTAAAATATCAAGAGTGCAAAATAGACCCACACATGTGAACTAGCACGACTTTAACACAGAGCAAGTTTTTTGCAATAATTCAACCACAATGCAGTAAAAAAACAAAGAGTTACACAAGAGTAGACACACACAACACACTATTGTATACACACAAATGAACTGGTGTGGCTACCTGTCATTTTTGTTACATTGATGTTATGTGCAACAAAATATCCTCCTCTTTGTTCAGGTTTGACTGACACTTCCAATTTAACATTTCAACCCCCCCAAAAATCTAAACCTTGACAAAAAGTCTTTGACAATGTCTAAGTATAAATCCAAATGAGGTACGTATGCCTAAAACACTGGTGAATGTATAAGCCACTTTATATAGAGCTATATTGGAGTTTAGTGGTTACACCATGGCATTACATACGTTTTTCTTGTTTTACTCCCACTTATAACCCCTTAATAAAGAGGACCATGATGAGATCTAACATAAATGTTTGCCTATATGTGTGTGTATATATATTTACAAACTTTTATGTTAGATGTGAGTTATTGATTTGACAGCAGTAATAACAATGTGAAGATCTAGTTTCTGCTTGTGTGCTCATTTATATGATCTTTTATATATTTGCGCGACCTGTTGACAATCATGAGCAATTACACTGATTCATTTTCTCCTCTGCTGTACTTCTGTTTATGTTATCAGCTCTTGATATTTCTGTGCATTTTATATTACATTTAAAAAGGGAATAAAGACATTTTTTAGGAACAAATTCATTGTTTTGGACGTTTTTTTCTCATCTACAGTTACATTTGAGCTCCATTGATGACATCATAGTAGCGTAATAGTTCTGATTCTGAATCTTTTCTCAAAGACAGAAGGAAAATCATTTGTGTTTGGTCTGGTAGAGAGTAAAATGGAAAAAAACGGTTCATTGCGAATGGATGTTGAGGAACCGTGTCATAAAATGGATCATTTGGATGGTGAAGAAAATGCTGAGCTGAACAGATTTACATCAACCAACGGTCTGATCAGTCATACAGGTAGGAAAATAGACTTCTTTTTGGCCCCATTGAAAAATGTGTATTTAATATTGATGAAGAAACATAAGGTAACTTTGGTTGTGCAGCCAGAGCAGAGTTCGAGTTAATTCATTATTTTCATTGTAGAAGCTGAATTTCATTGTGACTGTGATTCAGACAGGAGATGGAATATTGAGTGGAGCGCCACCCTGGATGAGAGCAGATTCAGTGATGAGCTGCTGAAAAGAGCCCATAAGACGTCCTCACCCGTCACCCTTCTGCCCGCGGACGCTTCAGCTGTCCATCATGAGCCGCTGCCCAGCTGCTCCTTCACACACCACACACTCAGAGGTGTGCAGAGGTTACCGTACAAAAACATTTGCGTTGCTTGAACTCAAATCAAATCAAATGGTAACGCTTTACAATAAGGTCTCATTTGTTAATGGTGATAACTCCACTCCATTGAGGGGTCGGAGAGACACGGGAAGCCATCAGAGGCAGAAGGTGCCGGAAAAAACTCCTCCATATTGAAGGGCTGGAAGTCACTAGGAAGCCGGGCTGCTACTAGTGTGTCTCACAAACCCTGAATTGAATCAGGAATAGTATTTTAGCCTTTAGTTAAATATGATTATTTACACATGGTATTTTTATTTCTTATGCATATGTTGTGATTATTCTGTCACTATTTTAATACCTTTTCTATGCACTTCTATGCACAAATGAGTTAAATCATGAGTATTTAAAACTTTCTTTTTCTCTTTGAGTTCACGAAACTGACACATTTTAAGTAATCCGAATTGTTTCATTGTTTTGAGTTCTATGAACTTGTTTCTTTTAATTTAGACAAACTTAAATGTACGTTAAATTGGGTTATTTCCCAGCACGCTTTGCCATGGCTTTCGAAAATTAGAGTAAATGCTAAAATTTTTGTGCAATAGTAATGTTAGGTGTGTAACATAATGTAACATGTTTTGCTATATGCTAATTTAGAAGAGTTTCTGTTATGTGGGGTTTACCATCATAGTGACGAGTGGAGCATGAGTTTTGTTTGAAAACAGGTAGGCTAAATGTTAAATGTTCTATATTGCTGTACTCTTTCAGCAATTTCTATGCTATGCTAATGTTATCAAAGCATTGTGTTACCAAGTAGCATTTGTTGGTAGTTATAGCTAGCTAAATTTCCATTACTAAAATATTTAAATTGAGATTACATGCTAATTTTAAGTTAAATGTGTGTATTAACTGATTACCTCAATTTATTGATTTATTTATTGGAGTTTTGCCAACTTATTTGGGTTTACAGTGCACAAGTCACGATAAAAGAAGCAAGCAATGTAATATAATTTTGCAGAAATGTTGCCACTGGCAGGATTTCCCAATAAGCCTGGGCTGCCATACAAATACCTGAATATCTAAGATTTTTGTCATTTGGTGGATTTAATAATAATAGGCCAAATAAGGGGTTCTGAATCATGATAGTGGCAGTGACAGTCCTGTAGTTCTGCCAAATCAAATGGCTAACTGGGAGCCAGAGGGATTGTGTGGCAAATTGAGGGATTTCTTTGTGGATTCTAATATATATATAAATACACTTGCCTTGCCTGATGCATGAACTAACAATATGCAATATCCAGCATTTATTTTCATGTTAGTTCACAATGTCAAGATGCAACTTTTGATTTTAAAAGTATTAGTAAATGTAGAGAAGATTAACATGAACTAAGATTAATACATGCTGTAGAACTAATGTAGTTAACTAATGGAACCTCACTGTAAAGTGTTACTAATAAAATATAGGCGATATGAAAACATATTTATTTATTTCAGTTAGTTGCAAAGGCAACATTTCTCTTTTTCATTTATTTTAACTAAAATAACAAAAACTGAATAAATGCTGTATAGAATAAAAAAAAAAAGCAAAAACCAATAAAAATTGAAAATATAAACTAATTCAAAATATTAGTGAAAACTGTAATAGTATCTATAATAGTTTAGTTTAGACTTCATGTTAGATAATAGTAATGTGATAAACTCTGAAATAACAAATGGAAGGAAGTCTGGGGATGATGTAATGATCAAAACATGTGACACAAGTGTAAAGTCTCTTATATTTGAGCTTCATAACTTGCACCATTTTGTTTCATACAGCTCAAAAATAAATAATAATACTTTGTAACATTTATTTTATTTCCTTAAAGATATGTATAAACAGTTTATATTTGTCTACAAAACTAATTTCATGCATTTAATCACTTCCAATTTAGTTATTTTACTATTATTTATATGCTATTATAGTTTTTAATATATTAGAAAATATGTATATATTAATTAGCTTTTATTCTAATATTTTCATTTTTTTTATTTTAGTATAATTTAGTTTTTATGTGTTGATCATTTACCATTCTTTTCATGTATTTTTTTATTTCAGATTTAGTTTTTATGTATTTTGAATTTAACAATGAATTAGATCTTTTAAAGCACAAGCTTTAGCCGATCCTCATCTGTTGTTCTGTGGTGTGATGGTTAATCTGGTTAATTCCCACAGATCACAGCAGGTTACTGGGTGAAATTGCCTTCCAGCTGGACCGTCGAATCCTCTCACATGTTTTCCAGGAGCAGTCTAGACTGTATGGATTCACCGTGCAGAACATACCAGATAAAATAGAGCAGGTGAGCGGGACGTGATATTGAGACGCATGTAGGTTGGCTTCATTAATGTTTGAAGAATATTTATTAGAATTCTTACAGCGCAGACTGAATTCCAGTATTTGTAAAATGCAATCTTGTCATCATGACTGAAATGTGTAATTTTGTGACTCTTAAAGTCCCCATGAAATCATGGCTTTTAGCATGAATATGTTAGTGTTACTGTTATCTATAAGCTGGTGTGCTCCAAAACAATGAGAGAAATCACATTTAGAAGATATAAGCGTTCAAAACGTACAGTCTCTCACTTCCACCAATAAGGATCAATGATTTTGATGACATCACTCTGCACTTCAGCTTCTCATCAGATTTTCTGTCCAATCAAATGCTCTCTAGAATCTAAAGCCCCACCCCCAAATTAAAAACAGACACTGAAGCTGTGGCTGAAATCGGTCACTTGTTCACACGTTCATGGTGAATGGCACATAGTGCTCTATATAGGGGATGGGGAACGATTCAGACAGTGTAAATATGCTTCAGTCCAGAGACACGACAGCACAGAGCGGATCATGTGATCGAGTCGGTCCAGAGACACGATACACAGAGAGGATCATGTGATCGAGTCGTCAAAGACCAGAAAACGTATCGGACCCGTTTGAATTCTGCATGCTGTATTTTAAAGCGATATGGAGGAGATCAGGAGAAGAAGCGGTTAGAGATTAGGAGGAAACTGTGGCTTTACAGAGCTCAGTGGCTTTGGCCGAGCTGTGATATAAACTAAACGCTATTGGCTATTTTAAAAAGGGGAGGAGCTGATCGATATGTCCCGCCCTGTCTTCCTGTTTCAGTGGAAATTACATGAACACATTGAATAATTCTGCGCGTTTCAAGTCACTTCAGTGGGCCTTTAAAATGCTTTTTCTCAGTTGAATATGCTGAGACAATTTTAAGCGATCCATTCATATTCCCCCTTCAAATGTAAGTGGGACTGTGTAGTTGTTCACTGGGTGTTAAACAGAGTGTTAGATTCAGAGATGAACCTGTGGGATGTTTTGTGTCTCATTCATTATTTATCATCAGGTCTCCATTCACCCCTTGACCGGGATGGCGGATGAAGCTTATAAGTTCCAGCTGTTGGGGAGACACATGGCGATCATGGACAGGCTTCATACGCTGGGCTATAACATGAGTCTGCACCCTCCCTTCAGCGAGTTCATCGTCAACACCTACGGGATCCTGAAGGGAGCCCAGGAGCCGGCCTACACCAACCCCGAGTTTCTGCGCAGGGTGATTGTTGAAACCGCGCCGTCCAGGTTGCTGAAGGATCTTCTGCTGCTGCTCAGCTGCTTGTGTTTCATGGCACGACTGGATGGACGGAGCCTGTTCCTGTGGTAGAAATGTCTCAATCCACATGTCCCACCCTGCTTTGCTCCTTTCCTGGAAATAAACAACTTAGAATTGCAAGAAAACACTGAGTCTGGGGGTGAATGGAAAGAAAACACACGTTTGAATGTGTTCACTAGATCGGAAGGACGAATCATTGGTCAGACATGCTAATAGTTACTCTTCAACAGTAAGGTGTATAAGAAACTATTGAAAGTAAAACAAAACCATGGGTTTTATCTGGATGATATAGTGCATTTTTTCTACCCACTTTCAGCAAAAATGGTTCCACTAAGTTAAAACTTTATAATCTGTATAAAAATGCATTAATGTATTCACCAGACAGTTGACGGCACCCATTGACTTCCATAGTATTTGTTTTCCTACTCAATGACCACCGTCAACAGTCTGGTTACCAATATTCTTTAAAATATCTTCTTTTGTGTTCAACAGAACAAGGAAACTCATACAGGTTTGGAAAAACTTGAGGGTGAGTAAGTAATGACGAAATTTTCATTTTTGGGTGAAATATCCCTTAAATTTGTTATGCTTGCTTTAAATTCATTGGCCCATTTACCGTAAGCCAAAATAAATACATAAAAAAAAAAAAAATAAGGACATTTTGGCAGATATGTAACCCTGGACCACAAAACCAAGTCGCACGGGTATATTTGTTGCAATTACCAACAATACATTGTATGGGTCAAAATTATCTATTTTTCTTTTAGGCCAAAAATCATTAGGATATTAAGTAAAGATCATGTTCCATGAAGATATTTTGTAAATTTCCTACCATAAATATATTTTAAAAAATATTATTATTAGTAATATGCATTGATAAGGCCTTCTTATGGACAACTTTAAAGGCAATTTTCTCAATATTTAGATTTTTTCAGATTCCAAATAGTTGTATCTTGGCCAAAATTGCCCTATCATAACAAGCTTATTTATTCAGCTTTCAGATTATGTATAGATCTTAATTTCTTTTTTAATTGACCCTTATGATTGTTTTTGTGGTCCAGGGTCACATATATGATGAAACGTATATTTTTCAAGACCTTATGGTTGCCGGTCCATTTTATCTCCCCACCATCAGCTAAAACTAGCCTATACTGTATTTATGTATGAAATTATGGGTCCCTTCATTACAACGGTTAAAATAGTATTAAAGGGTAACTAAACCCCTGCTCAGAGCTTAACTCCACCCACTGGCAATTTTCAAAAAATGCTGGAAAAGTGGGCAGAGCCCGGCGGACACAGAGGGGACGAACCGTGGGCGGGGCTGAGCGGAGGGCGTGCACCTTAGACCCGCAGTTACGGGTTGATTGACAGCTGTCAGACTCACGAGTCGCAAAAAGATGGAGAATGACTGGAGTGACGCCAGCTTTGCAACAGAGCGGTCATTCTCCTACCTTCACCTGAAGTGGAGGAGGGTGGATTGTCTGTAACAGACACAAACCCGGAGCCTTATCAATGCGAGCCGCTGCTCAAACTGCGTTAACTCCCGATGCCGACGATGCTAGTGAAGCAGCCGCGTAAGAGAACCGACCTAATCTATCTGCGTCCGCGGCAACCACTTGCGTGTCAGGGTTTGAAAGCGCGTCTCATGTATGAAAATTATCTGTACACATGACGGCGGCAATAATATCGCAAGAAAAGCCTGACGTGCACTGACAACTGCATTATTTAACCGCATTTTCTTCAATACAATGTTAAAGCAAGTGTCAAGTGAGTTTCATTCATAATGTTTCTACTTCATGTAACATGACAGTTCATACTGGAGTGAAGCCGTTCTCATCGTGTGATTGGGGGAAACATTTCTGAGGGCGTGGTGAGCTCGTGCTAGGGGCGCGGATAGTGAGCCGTTGGAGGTACCATCCTACGTCACGATGTACCACAACGTCCAATAGGAAAATTCAACTGCAGTAGCCACCGTGCAACCTTAAGAGGGCAGCACTTTGGCGGTTTTACACCATATTTTATAGAATTAAAACACTTTATACTCAAATGTCAAAACATTTACTCGAATCAATGAACAGCATTAATAAAGCCCCAGTATTACAGATCATTAACTAAAAAAAGTTGGTTTAGGGTTTAGTTACCCTTTAAGAACGTGTAAATTCAAGATTGGACATGTCAACATATACTGTATTTATATTGTATGAAAGCATAGCACCAACAAATTTCCAAAACAGTCAAAAAAACAAAGTCAGTTTCCGCAGAAGGGTTTTTGCGGAAGCGCGCGCACACACAGGGATGTGGACGGGCGCGCGCATGACCCATTATACTGTATGCGTGCGTGTAGAAACCACTGGAGGGACACGAGCAGCAGCAGAGAGACTAAACGAACCGGATTCACTGAATCAGAAAGGTGTCCAAATACACGGACTGACCGCGACACCATCTCATGTTCAAAGCAAAGCCTGTCGCGCGCCACAAACCGAGTCAGGTAAGTGCCCAGATAAGACAGGTAAACTTTACCAGCTCGCGACTGCTGCCATTATCCGCCCTGCTAACCGGGATCTGGTCACCAGTGTCACGTGATTGTAGGTAGATTACAGAAAGCGGTAACGGGGTTTAGACAGGAGAGAATATAATTATACTATGATAATTTCGCGCAGATGCAGGATGACATCGGAACACGTGTGGAGTTCATGTTGTTGCATTGGATCCAGTGCATGTTTTGACCTGTTTCCTGCCATGCAATTACACGCATCTGATTGCATTATTGATCACTGTGCATTAGATCATATCAGTGTAGTAAATGCTCTCGATCGATAAATCAATAGGTATTATTGGCCAAGAGTAGCCTATGCGGTTTAACAGCAGATCCCTGCTGTAAGTCTCTCATCTCTGGTGCACTATTGGCATACTAGTGTTTCTACTGGCATACTAGAGTTTCTGCAGTACATACTCACGAATTAACCAGGGCTGCTGGCAGAAATGCACCAAGATCCTCTGATGTTTATCTCCTGAACATTTGATATTTCATAGTATCCTGTTGTAGTTATAGGCAGTGTTGTTGTTTTGCTGACAGCATTTGTATGGGTGAGTTCCCTCATTCAGAAACCCAATGAGTCGGACATATCCCATGATACCTGGGTGATACCAGATACAGACAGTTGTGAAATGTCACACTATGAAGAAACACAATTTTGGAAGGAGGTGTTTTTGTGCATTATACATTTGTTTTAACATTTAACACCAAGGTCATGGGTTCGATTCCCAAGAAATGGGTCATGGGTTCGATTCCCAGGAAATGCATGCAAGTCAAGATTCAAGATTCAAGAGTTTTATTTGTCACATACACAGTTATATACACAATATACAACTGGCAGTGAAATGTAAACAGGTCCGCTCCATGGACAGTGCAAATAACAGTTACAAGAAATTAAATAGAAATAGAATAAAATTAGAATAAAAAGTATTAACATAAGTAGAATTATAAATAAATCAAGTAAAAGATAAAAATAGGAAATAAGATAAAAATAAAAATATAAAAAATATGTGGATATGATAAGTGAGATAAACTGTAGACTTAAAAATAAGTGGTTAACATAAAATATATAATATGTATATATAAAGAAGTATAATGTGCAAGGTTTATTACAGGTTGTTACGCAGTAACAATAGGAACGTAAAGTGCAGTGCAATTGCAGTATGTGGATGTTAATGTTAAAAAACCGTATGTTTATGTGTGTGCGGGGGTGAAGTGAAGTCACGTGACTGAGTTCAGGAGTCTGATGGCCTGGGGGAAGAAACTCCTCCTGAGTCTTTCAGTCTTTGCCATCAGGCTACGGAAGCGCTTACCAGATGGCAGCAGGGTGAAGTGAGAGTTTGCAGGGTGATTAATGTCTCTGATGATTTTAGTAGCTCTACCTCTGCAGCGTTTGGTGTAGATGTCCTGCAGAGACGGGAGAGCTGAGCCTGAGATGCGCTCGGATAAGCGCACCACTCTTTGCAGGGCTTTGCCATCGTGACTGGTGCTGTTCCCGTACCACGCTGTGATGCACTGAGTCAGGACACTTTCTATCGCCCCTCGATAGAAAGTTTTCAGGATGGCTGGTGAAACCCTGAATTTCCTCAGCTGGCGCAGGTGGTACAGTCTTTGCCTGGCTTTTTTCACCTGTGTCTGGATGTGTGTAGTCCAGGTCAGATCCTCGGAGATGTTCACACCCAAATATTTGAAGCTGCTCACTCTCTCTACCGGTGTCCCGCTGATCATGAGAGGGGAGTATGACCGATGCTGTCTCTTCCTGAAGTCCACAATCAGTTCTTTGGTCTTGTTAACATTCAGAGAGAGACAGTTGTCCTGGCACCATGATGTCAGTTGCTCCACTTCGTCCAAGTATGCCGTCTCATTGTTGTTGGAGATGAGACCCAGGACAACAGTATCATCAGCAAACTTGATGATCGAGGTGGAGCTGTGTGTGGACAAACAGTCATGGGTGTAGAGAGAGTAGAGCAGGGGACTCAGCACACAGCCCTGTGGAGCTCCAACACTCAGGGTGATGGAGGTGGAGGTGAACTGGCCTATTCTCACCGCCTGGGGTCTGCCAGTGAGGAAATCTTCAATCCAGAGGCAGAGAGAAGAATTCAGGCCTAGATCCAGGAGTTTGTGTGTTAGCTTAATGGGAACTATGGTGTTAAAGGCTGAGCTATAGTCAATAAATAGCAGCCTGACATAGTTCCCACTTTTGCTGTCGATGTGAGTGAGGCAGGAGTGAAGGACGTGAGAAATGGCATCTTCAGTCGATCTATTGGGACGATAGGCAAACTGAAGAGGGTCCAAAGTGTCAAGTCTGCTAAATGCATACATGTAAATGTAAAATATTTATCACCTGCGTTTTGAAAAGGCCATTTGAGAACTGAAACGTACTTCAGTGCACATAAATGAGTAGATACATTCAAAAAACCCATCCAAAGGTTATGAGAACATGTTTCTCCTGTTCAACAGGCTATATGGAGATCATTTGTTTGTGAGTCATTCGCTGAACAAATGCATTGAAAGGAAAAGGGATGGTCAGCAAGCCATCCACCACCAGACTAGGTGTAGGGAGGTTCTCAACTTCTCTGAGGATTTTATTTTTATGGGCTTTCATTAAGACAGACTGGTCACAACTAGTTGTACATTTCAAACCAGGGTTATTTTAGGTTTTATAAATATTTAGATTTTATTTGTGTTAATTTTGTACTTTTCTAACATGGAAAATAGTCAGAATTGTGTGTCTGGCATTTTGATTGCTGTGTGAAACGGTTATTTTAGTATCATTTAGATAGGGTTATAGTTTTTATTAATATTTTGATATTTGAATATTCAAATATGGAGGTGGGAGGAGGTGTCAATCAAACATCAGAAGACAGTCTGTATGCCACCATTGGCTGATGACTGTTGACTAGGGCTGCACAATATATCGAAATATCGCAAATGTACACATTGCAATGTGCATATCGCAAGGGCACGCAATATCTGAATGATTTTACTAGGCTACTTCAACATTGTGAAAATTGTATGTTTTAGGTCGACGCATATAGCAGAGAATAGACTTGGCACACGACTGTTACTTATGTGACTTGCTTGACGTTAAAAAGAGTTATTAAAGGGATAGTTCACCCCAAAACGAAAATTTGATGTTTTTCTGCTTACCCCTAAGGCATCCAAGATGTAGGTGTCTTTGTTTCTTCAGTAGAACACAAATGAAGATTTTTAACTCCAACCGTTGCTGTGTGTCACTCATATAATGCTTGTCAATAGGGGTCTAATTCTATTAAAGTAAAAAAAAACATGGACAGACAACTTCAAATTAAACCCTGCGGCTTGTGACGACACATTGATGTCTTAAGACACGAAACGATCGGTTTCTGAGAGAAACCGAACGGTATTTATGCAATTATTTCACCTCATATCAGACGAATTGCTTCAGCTCTGCAGACTGCCATCACAGCAACGAAACAAAGACACCTACATCTTGGATGCCTTAGGGGTAAGCAGAAAAACATCAAATTTTCGTTTTTGGGTGAACTATCCCTTTAAACACAAAAAACAACTCCTTGCAGTCTTGCGCTGTCTGCTGTCTGACACACACACACCGAAACATGCGCACAAGCCATTCTTTTTTCATGTCTTGTTTCACATCGAACTGTCAATGCTTTCTTTTCCCAGAACTGAAGCTTTGTTTTCCCAGAAAGAATGTGAAATGCATAAATGGTATCATTCTCAGTTTTTAAAGATTTTTAAAAATATATAATTTAAATAGATTTTACACACTTAAAGCAATATCGTATCGAATATCGCATTATTTAATAAGGATATCGCATTTTTCTTCAATATCGCACAGCCCTACTGTTGACACCCCCTCGTTAGCATGTCGGGCCAAGGAAAATTAAATACAGAGCTACATTCAAAAATGAATAAACGGCTTAAAGGACAAAAGTCAACTTTCAGTTTAGCATTTCCTTTTTAATTCCCCCCAACATTTATTAATTTTTTTTTATCCACTTGCACATTTAACTATGAATATATTTATTTATGCAGGAATATGTGGATTTATGTATTTATTTGCACATTTTTTATTTGCGTTTTATCGCTCTCTACAACGGCGGACACATAACAGTAAATAATGTGATTAGCAGTTTGCTTGACAGTCAGACAGTATAATCAAGGAACATTGTGCTGTACCATGGTGCAGCGGCGCAATGATATTACGCAGCGCCTGAAAATAGTCCCCAGCGCTCTCTGTGCAGGCAGGTTGTCAACTCTTGGGTCATTTTTGAGCGCGATGCTAACGGTCTAATCTGATTAAATGATCTATGCTAAGCTATGCTAAAAGTGTTACCGCCAGAACCGGCTGAATGGATTCGAAAACGGTAAAACTCAACTGTTTAACTCTAGTTGGAAAATGTGCCTATTTTCAAAAAAAGTGGCGTGTTGCTTTAACAATAATAACCCTGGTTCATACAATCCACTTGACTAGGTAAATATTTAGCTTTTCACTTTCCTAATGCTGCAAACATTCTAACATTTTTTCACCTTGTTTGTAATTTTGTTACAGAGTTCAAGTGGTTATGTGGACGATCTGAGATGAGAAGGCTTCTTTCCGTGGCGTGCGGCGCTGAGGCATGTCTTTAAGAGAGTCGCCTTTCCCCAATTGTTTTTTGGAAGGTCTCCATGCCGTAGGATGGAGTCTCATCTTCCCGTGTTTCTGGTTCCTGGACCGTCTCCTCTCCGTCTGCATCTCCACCCGTCTGGAGCGCATGTGGAGGCGCGAACAGGAGTGCTACCTCCACCCGCTTAAGGTCGTCTTTGGCTCCGTCCTGTTCTTCATCCTGTTTATACTCTCCACGCCATTCGCCCTACTGGGATTCATACTATGGGCGCCACTCCAGGCCGTACGCCGGCCGTTTTCGTACCGCCATCAGGTGCAGATCATTCGCATGGAGGATCGTAATGCTAGATGGGAGGAGACGAGGAAGGTCAGTTTTGGGTTTCTGACAGGCAACCTGTGCCTGTTGCCCGACGGCGTAGCACGTTTCAACAACCTCGGGCATACGCAAAAGCGTGCATCTTTCATCGGGAAAAGCATCGTGCAGGGTGTCACTCGCCCGCACATCCGTATTTTCGTAGATTCCCCTAGCAGCTGTGGCACCATTACCCCGTCCAGCAGCCTGATGCCGCAACCGGCCCCGTCCTCGTACGGATCTGTAGACTTTTCCACCGCAGGTCAGAAGGACGTGACCGAAGTGGATGAAACCAATGGCCCAAACCAGCAGCAGCAGTTTCCCAAACCCAACTGCAACCAGAACTCCAACCAACACAAGCATCCGCCTCATCCCTTAAGAGACGGAGACATGCTGATGGAAGTGTCCACTTTGTTCCCGTCCTCTGTGGATATAGTTTGCCTCCAGGAGGTTTTCGATAAGAGAGCCGCTCTGAAGCTCGCACAGGGTCTCGGGCCGCTCTACGAACATGTTCTCTATGACGTTGGCGTTTACGCCTTCCAGCCTGCTGGAACGTGCTCCTCTTTTAAGTTTTTTAACAGTGGTTTGTTCCTGGCCAGTCGCTATCCCGTGATGGAGGCTCAGTACCGCTGCTTTCCAAACAGCCGAGGAGAGGACGCACTGGCTGCCAAAGGCCTGCTTGCTGTAAAGGTACGGCATCCAGTTTAATATTGCTTTTGATCTACAATGTTTTATATATAGGTTTGAAAATGAAAGGCCCCGGTAAACTCTCAGCAAAGTTCTGTGAATTTTTTTTTAATGAATGCCTTAAAATTGCTTGAATGTAACTCTGGATACATGAATATGCAAATTAGCCCCGCCTCCACTCACTCACACCAGCTCAGTGATCCACTCGCTCAACTTTACTGTAGTAAACGCTGCACAAAGGTATCGCTCTTTACAACAGCGGACTCGTAACAGTAAATAAAATTAGGGCTGCAGCTATCGATTCTTTTTGTAATCGATTATTCTATCATTTAATCGATCGATTAATCGGATAAAAAATTTTCCCGTGTTTTTAAACAACCAAAACAAATAATGCATAACGAAAATGAAGAGGAAAAGCTATTTAATTTATTAATATGCACAACAGGTTTCATGCTGTAATCTAGCGCTGACATCAAAGTAAATATCTTTTATGTAGATTTCTACACCTGCAGCATTTACCATTAGGCTACTAACAAATAATATATCATATGTGGTGAGCCTATTTGCTATGGTAACCTAGCAACCTGTGTGTGTGTGTGTGTGTGTGTGTGTGTGTGTGTGTGTGTGTGTGTGTGTGTGTGTGTGTGTGTGTGTGTGTGTGTGTGCGCGCGTGAGGCTTTCATTGCAGTTTGGTACAGCAGAAATACATACATTCATTTTTAATAGAACCCTGCATTTGGCTTGCATCAGTTGCATAGCGGTGCATTTAAGGTGAAGCATCCGTTCGAAAAATCGCGTGCATGCGTGTGTGTGTGTTACTGATTTTCCACTATCAGTTCTGCGCTGCTCTCCGCGCGCGATCTTCACGCAAAAAGAGGTCTGCCGTCAGCCGAAAAGAGGTCTGCCTTCAGGGCGCGCGCTCGTTGTCAAAGACGCGACACGGCTCAACTCTCCGTGTCACAGAAAAAAGCTGAGCACTGAACGGATAAGTTTTCCGTATTGTTGTTTTTGAATAGTGCACAACCGCTTCAATGTTCAAACTGGCAAGGCTTTAAAAGCATTTACTTGACAAACTTTATGAGGATGAAAGTGAAAGCGATCTGGCTTCGGGGGTGCGCGCGCGCGTGTGTGTGTGTGTGTGGCAGCTATAAGAACGGTAATCAACTTACATAAACTGTGTAAAACATGCAGTTACTATAGTGATTCTGGGCATCTAGAATCTAAACTAAATTCAAAATGTATCATGCGCTATGGTGTGCTTCCTGAACATAGAACAACGGTCCGTGTGAATCAGATCCCTGCGCATATAGTGCGCGTCATAGGAATTTAACGAGGCCTCGAGGAATTTTTGTAATCGAGTTAATCGAGTAACTCGAGTTTCAGCCCTACTTGAAACCAAACATAGGTCCTTGAAAGTGCTTGAATTAAGCATGAACTGCATTTTATTAGAGTAGCATGGTGCTATTACAAAAATTGGCCTTCATGCGCTGCCAAAGCCAGAACAAAACAGCATTACGGGAGGAAGCTATTTCAATATATTTCTGCTGTTCCATAAGCACCATCTACTGTCAAAAGCCCTATTCGGATGGTTATTGTTTCTTGTGGGGTCGTAAGGTATTTTCATCAATGTCAGTGATTTTATTGCCGGCCGAATCCAGAATGTCAGTGTTTTTATCCCACCACCCGCGTAAAAATCCCCGGCCGAATTACCTACTGTTTTTTGACAAACACCAAGGTCGTGTGGTCATTTAATTGCCGTCCGAATCCACATCTCCAAATTTTCAAGATGTGATCACTTAAAAATTCACTGTTTATATCCTTTTTGACCCCTGCAGAGCACCGTACGGTTGCGCTTCGCTGTAATTTGAATGCATTTTAAAAATCTAGACTTTCATTCCTGAAATGCTGGCAAGTATTTACAAGAGCAATATTTAATCACCGCTCAAAAAATAAAAAGAAGAAAAGCACGTAAACATTTGAAATGGCCCGTTATTACGGCAGCAATTATATATATTAAATATAATATATGTGCAGGTCTTAAAAGCATTCAAATTGATTTTTAAAAAGGTACATGTACAGGTGATTTAATAAATAATTTTGCCTATTTTTAATGCCTAACAATCAACTTGTCCATATCTTTTTATTTAATTGGAAAATTCATGTATACAATATTATCTCTATATTTTGATGAAGTAATGATTTGTAAAAAAGAAAACTAAAACTAGTGTGAAATAAATGTTAAACGCAGGTATAAGAGCACTGCAAACTGCATCTCTCGTTAAAACTTGCCCGCTCTTGTACACCAGCCTCTTTCTTCATTGGATTTTGTAAAATTGGAAATTTTTCCTTCAAAGTCCTTGAATCTGGTGTTCATGAAAGAGTGGGAACCCTGCTTTATAGACAGAAAGGTTGAGAGTGACTCTTGAAGGAACAGCATCACCTCCTCTTGTACCACTCTTATGAAGAATTCATCTTCCAGAATCTGGCAATAAGTTATGGGAGTTCATTTTTAGTCCATCTCTGCAAAGCGTACTTCAGGATAGGAGATGGACTAAAAATGAACACCCAGAACTTACTGCTGGAGACTAAAGGGTTCCTGATGGTTTCACACTTAATACTTCACCTTAATACTTAATTCTTTTGCAATTAACATGTCTTTCATTCACCACCTTTTTTGGTCTGACCCTCCTTCTCATGGGCATTTAATACATATGGACTTTTAAATCTGAGTTAAATCTCTTTATTGGCTCATTTTATCTGTAAAAGAAAACGTGCCTCATAATCCTGCACACCTGAATATAAGGTGTTTTTCATCTCCAGCCTTCATGAACAATTATATATCACTTATAAATGATTAAAAACTAAATGAATAGTAGTTATTCGGATTAATGTGGTTTGGAATTGGTAAAATGTGCCTGGAAAAAAATATGATCAGAAAATCAACGTGCCTAATAATTCTGCACGCGGTGTAGTTCATAACATCAAATTCACCCGCTATATTGCTAATGTACCCGATTTTTCAACAGAAACATATTTACCGGGATAACCTGGCTTCTCTTGAGAATCCCCTGCTTCACAGCATAGTAATGATGATATGCTAAAAACCGTCTTTTGTTCACTGCAGTTTTAAGGTGAAAATACTTAGCAATAGTGTTGATTTATGAATTTGCACATGGTTTGTCTTAAAGCCTATTAAAAACAACACAGACATATAAAAAACTACATTAAACACTTGATTTTCCCCACAGGGGGTCTTTAACGTTTGCATAACCGCGAAAAATGCGTTTAAAACATTTTAAAAAGCTGGATGTTTTGAACGTTCAGAGAATATTCAGAAATAACATTTTCATAACGTAATGGTAACATTAGCAAAACATTCTTTGAACACATTTTTGTTAGCTGGGATACTGTTAGCCAACATCCCAACAACACTATAATGCTGATGGGAGAAGTGTTAAAGGGTTAGTTCACCCAAAAATGAAAATTCTGTCATTAATTACTTACCCTCATGTCGTTCGACACCCGTAAGACCTCCGTTCATCTTCGGAACACAAATGAAGATATTTTAGTTGAAATCTGATGGCTCTGAAAGGCCTCCATTGGCACAATGGCACGGTTCACTCTCAAGACCCTTAAAAGGTACTAAAGACGTCGTTACAAAGTCCATCTCACTACAGTGGTTCTACAATAACTTTATGGAGTGACGAGAATAGTTTTTGTGCGCAAAAAAACCCTAAATAACGACTTACATAGTGATGATGATTTCAAAACAAGGCATCATGAAGCTTCGAAGCGTTATGAATCAGTGAGTCGATTCAGCAGTTTGGATCGCCAAAGTCACGCGATTTCAGCAGTTTGGCGTTTTGACACGCGATCCGAATCATGATTCGACTCACTGATTCATAACGCTTCGAAGCTTCATGATGCCGTGTTTTGAAATCGTCATCACTATATAAGTCGTTATTTAGGGTTTTTTTGCACACAAAAACTATTCTCGTCACTCCATAAAGTTATTGTAGAACCACTGTAGTGAGATGGACTTTGTAACAACGTCTTTAGTACCTTTTAAGGGTCTTGAGAGTGAACCCTGCATTGTGCCAATGGAGGCCTTTCAGAGCCATCAGATTTACACTAAAATATCTTCATTTGTGTTCTGAAGATGAACGGAGGTCTTACGGGTGTCGAACGACATGAGGGTAAGTAATTAATGACAGAATTTTCATTTTTGGGTGAACTAATCCTTTAAGATGAATTTTTAATACAGATGCTGCTTAAAAAAAAAAAAATGATGCAAACTTAATCAAATATGAGACAAATTCAAATTCTGCCGTGCAGCAGCTCTACAGAAGACAATAGTGTCATTGTTCAGCTCAATTCAGTTCAAGTCTACTATAAAGCAGTTCATGTTTTTACTTGCATCTGACCGCCTGAACAGAAGAAATTAGTCATAGAAGGCGGAGCCTCAGAGCCACACCTACCGATTACGTAATCGTCACGGACCAATGGTAGTTTACCAGCTGGACGTTAGGAATTTGTTTGCGAACTCCCAAAACAAACTTTGTTCGAAATGATGTCACACCAGTTTGTTCTTCTATTTTGCTTGAAGTATATCGGGGCCTTAAACTAACGAAACTAAACCATGTGCCTAAACCAAATTGTTTTTTCCCAAGGTGGAAATAGGGATACAAAAAGGTGGAAAGAAAATGGTTGGGTATATTAACTGCACTCATCTGCACGCTCCTGAAGGCAAGTGTGTTGTTACTGTTATGATGTATTTACAGAAATAGTTCACCCATAAAATGAATGTTTGTGTTTATTCACCGTCATGTTGTTCCAAACTTGTATGCCGTTATTTATACTGTCTTTACTATACAGCAGGGATTCTCAAACTTTTTTGTCAGCCTAACTTCTTTAAGATATTTACTTGAAGTCTCCCTGAGATTTTATAATAATATGTATAATGATGTATAAACAAATAAAATATTTTTTTTATTTTTAGTGTTTTATTTGGATTATTCTTTTTATTTTTATGAATTAATATATTTATAAAATAATAAAAATGTAAATCTTTATTATTTAATAATGATTAGCTTTTTAGTTTTTTATTTGGATTTTTAAAAATATTTGTATGATTTAATTAATGTATTCATTTATTTATAAAATAACAAACATTTACATTTTTATGATTTAAATAATTTAGATTTATTTTATTTTTATGATTTAATTAATGTATTCATTTATTTATAAAATAATAAACATTTAAATTTTTATGATTTAATTAATTATTAACTTTTTGTCAACTCACAAACTCCAGTTAGAGAAACCCTGCGATATAACAACAGTTCATAGTGACCATGTCTGCTCCAAAAAGGACACAAACACCATTAAAGTGTAATAAAAGCATCAAAACAGTAATCCATCCATCCATATGACTTGTGTTTTATATTACGAGTCATATGATAGCTTTAAATAAAAAATGTATCGCTTGCACCAAAGCTCTCAGATCTCAAATGCAGGTTTGGAACAAAATAAGGATGAATAAATAATGACAGAATATACATTTTTGGATCATTTGTGTAATGTAATCGAATCCCAGTGGTCAAGATGGGTTGTTTTTTGCATACTTGAGTATTATTGTTTTGCCGTCAGTTTGAATCATGTGCTAATTATATTTGCACAACTAATAATACTAATAATTGCACAAATATGTATAATAATCTGCTTTGAAGCATATCAAATATTAAGAGATTTCTGATGTTTGATCAGGGGACGGAGAGATACGCTTTGAGCAGCTTAACTTGTTGACCAAATGGATCAGTGAGTTTCAAGCAGTGACCAAACGAGAAGATGAAATGGTGATGTTTGACGTGCTTTGTGGAGATTTTAACTTCGACAACAGCTCTCCTGGTATGTACTGGTCAACACCCCACACACTGTATATCTTGATTAAAGATCAATGTTTATGCAAAGGAAGTTCTGAAATAAATACCTCATTAAATCAGCATTTCCATGTGTCTTTCGTGTGTTTTTACTAGATGACAGGTTGGAGCAAAGCCATGGTGTGTTTGAGGAATATACAGACCCCTGCAGAGCTGGACCCGGCAAAGAGAAGCCCTGGGTCATTGGTAACACTCTCATTTGCTTCTTAGGTCCTGTTTACACCTGGTATTAAGATGCGTTTTGGTCGATCGGATCACAAGTAGACGAGGGAGACACATTCCTGTCTCTTTTGTCCACTTTCAACCACTTCTGTCCTTATTTTTTCAAGGGGAGTGTCAATGGGTGGGTAAATGTATGGGCTTTTTTCATGTCTTTCAATGTAATGGATAAAATAAGCTTGTGCAATTTACATATGAACACACGGAGACGACAGAAAAACATACAGAGAGCATCAGCTTTCGCTTCTGCTCTGAAAGCCACAAGACCAGCCGAATGCTGTGAGTGTGTGCTAGAAATCAGGAATGGTGAGAGAACATTGTGCTTGGTATGTATTTCGTTGTCAAACCAAATTTAGGCCTTCAGCCGACAAAGTTTAAATCCCATCTGGCTAGAGCGCATCCCATAATGTTTACACGTTAGGTCAGTAGGCAGAGAGTAGATGGTCTTTTGTGGCTGTTCGAACACATTCGACCACATGAGCGTTTACACCACGAAAGCAATCCGGTCAAATGTGTTTTCGACTACCTCTTGGAGTAGTTTCAATTGACCGTTCGCAAAGACCCACCCCCCTTAGTTACTGTTGCTATGTCCGACAAGCCATGGCGCTCTCACACCACACACGTTCTCACGTTGGGAAAATACATCGTGGAGTAAAGAGGACACTGACAACACGCCGACAGACAGGACAGAGCAAGTAACTTTAGATATGAAACAAAGTCTAAACTTTGAAATTGTCATTTTTTTTAAAAAGAAATGTAAACAATAAATAGCGTTGTGTGGCTCTTTAATGTGTCGTGATCGCAGTAGCGCCTCAGTTAAAGCTGCTCGTGAACCGTGATTATCTCTTCTTTGTAGTTCATTGATAAGCACAAAATAAACATGAATGAACACTAAAAGAAATGTTGTTTCAACCGTGGAAAGACGTCAGTACACACCGTTTTTCCAAGTTCAAGTCCACCGACGTTAATCTACGAACTCTCCTGACTGCTTTGTCGGACAAAACGGAAGATTTGGCGATGTGATTGGTCAGATCGCCTGTCAATCAAACTTGCAGCGAAGGGTGAATTGCCTGGACCAAACTCGAGTTCGATTGCTCCCCCCTCCCCTGCCCCCGCTGGACTGTGTTCATATTATATTTTTTGGGTCAGAACCAGGGTGCGTTTGCGTCATCAAAGCAGCAGCTGTTTACTCCGTTGCTTGGTAACGACTGCGAGCGAGAAGGTGGCAAAATGCATAGCGTTGCTCACCTCACTTTTATATTTTAGTTTTTTAACCGTTGGTTTTGTTACCAAAGCTTCAGTAAGTAATGGCATTTGCGCCTATCTGCCGCGAATGTACTGCAGAAATGCTCTAAAGAGCGCTGAAGACGAGCAGAAATGAGATGTACAGCTCTCTGCTTGCAGTATGTCAGTCACGCTCGTCAGGAAAATGAGTGAAACGCACACAAACACACATTTTTATCAAATCATACGTCATTAATAGCGGTTCACTTCGACGATTTAGTGCGATTGCGTTCACATCAGCAGCGAACCGTACCAGAGTTCACTTGAACCGAACCTTTTCAAGCGGACTCGGGTACAGTTCGCGGTTGCGCACCCGAGTTCGGAAGACCACGTTCACATCATCCAAACGAACCGAACTCTGACGTCAATCGAACCTGGGTGCGCACCAAAACCGCTAGTGTGAAAGCAACCTTAGACCCCGTTTACACCTGTATTTAGCATCGTCCACTTTAATCCGATTGACCAAAACGCATCTTAATACCAGGTGAACACAGGGTCTTGAAGGTGCCTTGCCACAAAACCGTTTTTACTTGTATTTTTAAAAATATGTTAGGTCCATATGTGTTTGTGTGATGTCGTGAATGTGAAAATGAACTGCTACCTCCTCTGTCAGCTCTAGCCACTGAAAAGAAATAAGCGGAAAAAAGCGGGTCAGTCTGACGTGGCGTTGCCTGAGCTGATTACTATTCATGAGCTCGCCCAGTTGAGACCACACCCACACAGAATTCGTCTAGCTCAGCGACAGTTTTCGTATACAGCAAGATGGCTGAACATCATATATATGGCAATATACCTGAAGAAGCCATTTCTGCAGCCATTCCAGACGATGGTAAACAAAGTTCCTCTACTTGTTGCGCCGGGTAAAGGATGCTGATAGCCAGGCTCTCATTTGCTAGCTGTTAGCCAATCAGAGTCAAGCAGCTTAGCTCATTGAATATTAATGAGAACTGGCGCATATCGAGCTGAGTCTTCCTGCAGATTTTCTATAGCACACTAGAATGGCTTGAAACAAGGTAACCAAGGCATTTTTGTCCATGGTAGAACTTCAGACATTACCACAAAAGTAATGAAATACGTGTGGCAGGGCACCTTTAAGCACATTTGAAATTAACATGTACATTTTGGAGTTTATGTACATTTTTTCTGTGGTTGAATAAAAACTTGTAGTGTTTTTATTTATTCATTTAATTCCATTTTAAAATGTAATGCCTAACTATAATTTGCGTATTACTATTAAGATGTTGTTTCTTTTCATTATGTAATTGTACTATATAGTAGTTATAGTTTTGTGTACATAATTATATTTAGTGAAATTCCAAATAAAAATATTTAAACACAAAAATGTATTGTGGTTTTATTTGTAGGAACCCTGTTGGACCAGCCAACGCTCTATGATGAGAACATGAGGACTCCAGACAACCTGCAGCGGTGAGATATAGATATTGATATATATACTTGATATAGATAGAGTATTGTTTATGATGACATGAAGCCTTCACAAACAGAAATCTGCATAGTTTAACAGGTTTTGATTCAGTCAGTGTTCTGTAATCTAATCAGTCACTGATCTTCTCTGTAGAACTTTGGAAAGTGAAGAACTGCGGAAGGAGTATTTGTCTCCACCGGTGCCGCTCGAGGGCGTTCCTCTGGTTTATCCTGAGCCTGATCAACCCTGGGTGGGTCGACGGATCGATTACCTTCTGTATCGAGAGAGCTCCGTCTCCAGTCACTGCAAAACGGTGCGTTTCCTGCTAAGAATGACATGTTTGTGTTTCAGTGTTTAATATGTTACACCAGGGCCGGCGCAAGCCTTTATGGGGCCCTAAGCAGAATTTTATTTGGGGGCCCCTCTGTGCCACCAGTACGATTGACTATTGTCAGTTCTTGATCATTTGCACACCCATTATCAATTTGATTAGTTGTAGCGGTCTTGCTTATCTTCCTGTCATGTTTTTACCCTTATACGGTTTTTAATTGTAACAGTAGCAAACCCACAAGAGTGGTCAGATGTTAACTTGCACTTTAATATTCAAAGTTTTACAGTACTACAGTTCAGACTGGGATATGTACGATTTTTTAAAAATATTTTTAAAAGAAGTCTCTTATGCTGCATATGCTCACAATTTTTCCTAAAAAAAAAAAGTTTACACAACTGTTTTCAACACTGATAATAATCATAAATGTTTCATGAGAAAATCATCATATTAGAATGATTTCTGAAGGGTCATGTGACACTGAAGACTGGAGTAGGAAAATTCAGCTTTGACCACAGGAATACATTACAATTTACTATATATTCTCATTGAAAACAGCCATTTTAAATTGCAATAATATTTCACAATATTACTATCTGTTTTTACTGTATTTTTGGTCAAATAAATGCAGCCTTGGTGAGAAGAGACTTCTTTTAAAAACAAGAAATGTTGATGGATTTGATTTCTTTGAAACGATAAACAGCTTGTATTTTGGCAGAAACACGCAAGAAGACCTCAGTGCTTCTTTTTGTTGACAACAGATTTATAAATGATTCTCATAACGGATTTGGGAAGATGATTGCTGCATGTTGTGTTGCGTTGCGTTCCCAAATTATAATTTTGAGGGACTCAAACATATAGTACTTGCAGAGAGGCCTTTCCTGTGAACAGAAACTGAAAGCCATGCTGTATACTCCATCCAAAACATGCAGCACGTCAGATAAGATATTCACACTAAACCATATCACATTCTCAAATCCAGCCATTCATAAAAAATTTACTGGGCAACTGACGAGTGATTTTTCTCGCACTTTGGACTTTGAACCCTGGCTAACAAGCCAATGAATGGTGTCCAGCCAATGGCGTTGCGAGTTCGTGCAGCGCTGTCAGAATCAATCCGTGCCGATATTAGAAAACTTTTTCAAAAAAAGTGCAGTTTATCTAGTAATTGTTTAAGGCCATTTCGCGATTTCAATAAAGTAACATGCGGCAAGTAATTTCATGTGCTCTTGGGGGCCCCCTGGTGGCCGCTTAGTTCGCTTATGCCTTGGGCCGGCTCTGGGTAACACTTTACTATAAGGTCTCATTAGTTAAAGGCACAATATGTAAGATTTTTGCATTAAAATATCCAAAAACCACTAGAACACTGTTAGATATTTTGTTGACTTGTGTACTTACTGTATCCCACATATTTCCAACAATGTTTAAATCCAGAGCAATTCACAATTTTAACCAGTATAACATCCTCGTGTCGCTTGTCAATGGCATCATGTCCACGTTATGCTTTTTGCAAATGCTGTGGCTATGTTCAAATGCACTCTTAGTATGAATGTTTTGAACATTTCAATAATGTATTATTAAATGTTAAAATTAACATTTACTAGGATTAAAGGTGCACTATGTAACTTTTCCGTTCACTAGAGGTCGCCTGTTCAAAACAAAGGCGTAGTTTGATGACGCCAAATTTGAGTGTTTTGTTGCGTTCATCTTATTAACAATCGCTCCAGCGGCCTTACTCAGCTCTTGCTCCGCTTCATACTACAGTAACGTTAATAATCACATCCTTTTCCACCGGCTGTGAGGTGAATACCACATGTCCCAAGAGTCTGCGCTCAAACTTGGCGTCATCAAACTACGCCTTTGTTTTGAACAGGCGACCTCTAGTGGACGGAAAAGTTACATAGTGCACCTTTAAACATTATAAACACAAATACATGACATGTCAGTGAAATCTGATTCGACTGGATCAGGAAGAGTTGATTTGATCAGTTGATATTATTGTCTTTCAGTAACATCAGAAGAAAAGTAGAAAGTGAAACGTGAAGATTACTTTCTTAACATGCACTGATAAATTATGCATAATGAGAATATAATATGCGCTGTGAAAAATAAAATATATAAATTCTTATTTATTGAACTGTTGTATGAAATGAATATCACATTTCAACTTGTGCTATTCGTGATAAAATCATCACTCGTGTTAGCCTGACAAGCCAGACTCACATCAAGATAAATATAAATATTTGAACACTTTCCACATCGAGATGTTGGGTTTGGGAACTCACCATTGGCAGGGCTCAATCCGAGGGGCGGGATAAACGGTTGTCTTTCAAATTCCCTCTGCAAGCAATAGGATAGCGCTACAACCAACCAGAGCAATGGAGAAGGTGAAGCAGAGCTAGTTGATGGATTAAACTTTCGCCGTATCCGGTCGGCAAAACTCAGAACACATCTTCCTTTCTTAAGAATGACTTCAGTGCCGTTCTTTGTACTTTTCTCAAAGAAAAGCTTAAAGTCGGCGTGAAAAGGAAGTTGATATTGTCTTTTTCTCCTTATTGTGACGTATATCCAAGTGCTTCTGAAATTAGAAAAAAGTAGGGCGGGGCTTGATTTCGTCTTTCGGGAATTGATTGGATCGTTGGAAGTTGGGCGTTGCTAACAAAATGGAGGCAGATTTGAATGCCAGTTTGCACTCCGTTGTGGAGAAAAACTCGATCTATCTCTTAAATAAATGTATTTTCTCTCTAAATCTTTTCTACATATGTCACTGAGCATATTTCCTCAATTTTCCGTGGTTTATGCTACAGATTTCACTTATTTTAAGCCTTTTATGGCTTTATTTCTGTAAAACTTTTCTCAGCTCGCCCTTATAAGGGGGGCGCGCCGTAAGTGCGTTAACACGCTGCATTCCTAAGCTGATCGTCTGACTATATTGAGTAATTTTTTACATAAAAAAGCTTTTATTTCTCATATATTTCTCTCTTTTTGCCTCAAGTCCTTCCTGAAGAAGGTATTGTTGAGAAAAATGCACCTAACCACCAACTAACCCCGCCCTCACACCATAGCACATGACCGGGGGAGAAGAGAAGTCATTTTGATGGGAGAGGGAAAGTTAACGTATTTGATTAAAGATTATAAGGGTAAATGAATTTTCAAAAATTAATGAAGTGCACAGATAAATCAGTTATAGTAAACACTACAATATTAAATATAAAAATACGAATTGTAAAATTTGATTTCATGCCGACTTTAACTCCAAGTCTTCCAGAGTCGCGGCCAAAGCGATTCGAAACACCGCTGTTCACCAGCTTCTTTGTTTACGAGTGGCATGCGGAAACGCCGCAACTCTGCCGTCATTATGTTAAGCCCGCCCACCGACTCTATACACGATGTGATTGGCCTGACTAGAGTTTGGTTTTTCCAGCTTGCAAGCCAATGGAGAGTTGCTAGACGACCCTGGCTGCAAATTACATTTGCTACCGCTAGGGTGCGTCTAGATTTCTAGGCTACACTCATGTGATATTGCTTAACTATCATGATATAAATATGAGACAAAAACTCGTACAGAGCATTTTTGCCCTGATATCTTTAATTTTAGGGTAAAAATCATCAGCCCTCTATATATATATATATATATATATATATATATATATATATATATATATATATATATATATATATATATATATTAGGGGTGGCACGGTACATGGAAAAAAACCGAACCGTTCGGTTCGCTTGTGTCGGTTCGGTGTGTGTGTGTCGCACGGTTCGCGCCTGCGCAATGTATCCTCGTGCCCGCATGTTACCTCAGACAGCTGGTGTCCTTTTCGCGCGAAATAAGAGGTTTGTGTGGACATACAGTAAAGTAAAAGTGGAGTGCTGCAGGTCACGTCACATGTAGAAATGAAAGTGGGAGAGATAAGGAAGGCTGCCGGAGTTGGAGGATGCGCTAGCATCGTATAGCAGGGAAGATGCAGTGCGAGAGCGGGTGCTGCGCGACTCGCGAGACAAACACTGCCAGTGTGTGTATGCGCAGCGGGCACGCGCGGCGCGGCACCCGCTCTCGCACTGAACCGTGGCTGGTGTGAGAGAGAGAGTGTGTGTGTGTGTGTGTGTGTGTGTGTGTGTGTGAGTCTGTGGGAGATTGAGTGTGTGTGTGAGTCTGTGGGAGATTGTGTGTGTGTGTGTGTGTGTGTGTGTGTGTGTGTGTGTGTGTGTGTCTGTCTGTGAGAGTGTGAATCTGTGGGACAGGCAAATATAGTCTGTCACATTTTCCAGTGTTCTCCTCCGAGCCCTGTCTGTCTCGTGCTTTGATTTATGAAGGGCAACATATCTGCTGCAAATGCGACCGTGTTCCCCTCTGTCTCATACACACATTCATATAACATGCTGTATATAAGTAGTTCACATGATAAATGTAACATTTAAAAGTTAAGATATGCTTCTAGTTCTAATAATTTAAACATGCCTTTGAAGTTTGGGCAAAAACTTCTGGCAGTGTTGTGTTTTCGTGTATTTTATGTTATTTTTTCCCAGCGCTGGATGTCATATGGTGATTGTGAAACACACGGGACACTTGGTGAAATGTGTTAATCAGGTCAGCTGAATTAAAGCCACAGTGCATTGTTCTGATCAAAATTGATATGATTAACATGAAAAATGTACGGCAATGTGTCGGACTCGGTTGACAGCCAGTTAGGAAACAACTTGATATAACAATTTTTAATACTGTATCCTAATTGTGGATGATTAAGCCATATATATCATATGCTGAAGTAAATTTCTGGAGTGTTAACGATAAAAAACAACAACAAAAAGAACCGTACAGAACCGAAAACCGTGACCCTAAAACCGTGATACGAACCGAACCGTGGGTTTTGTGAACCGTGCCACCCCTAATATATATATATATATAATAACAATTGCAAAGAAAAAAAAGTCAGAATTACCTTTTTCTATTTTCTTTCTGCAGCGGAAACAAACGTCCATAGTTAACTATAATGGAACCTCATTGTAAAAGTTCAAATTAAGTACTTTCAGGCGTTAAAGAAAAAAAATCTGTCCTGCTGTATTTAAATCTTTGTCTTGTTCCCATGTAGGAGGTGGAAGAGTTTACATACGTGACTCAGCTGGCTGGACTGACGGACCACATCCCTGTGGGCTTTAGACTGTCTGTGTCTCTGGATTCAGAAGACATTTAAAGATATCTGCCCATGTGTGCTTTCTAGTGGACCAGACTGCTGACACTTTAAAATATCTATCATAAAGTAATGAATGCTTTAGAGGAATAGTTCAGCCAAAAAAGATTATTTATTCATCTTCATATGGGTTTGGAATAACATGAGGGTGAGTAAATGACCAGAGAATTATTTTTTAAGGATCAATAAATAAGGAATCCTATCATGTTTAAATGCTTGACATGTGGAAAAAAACACACCAAATATCACTTTATGAATCACTATTTGAACAAAGCAATAGTTCTGACTCTCTGTCACTCTTTCCTATGCATATCCTCTCTGTACAGTGCCAGTAATGTGGATAGATATGACACGCATAGTTTAATTTCTGTTTTTTTTATGACACTTTTTCATGACGACACAGAAATGATTTTGGAAGTATATTTTAATAAAAAGGTAGATTTTTTTTCATAACGTGTTTCTTGACTTTTTTTCCTGAGGTGTTTTATGCAGTTCTCTCTGAGAAGAGGTATTACTGTATAATGAGCATATTGGTCTTTCTTGAACCATAACTCATTTAAAACAACTTTAGATCAATTCTGATGTTTTTTTGACTTTCAGGAAATACCAGGCCAAAAGATTTCTAATCAAATGCTTTATTTTCTTCTCAGATATAATACACTTGCATGACCTACTTTTATTTACACGTAAAAAAAAAATGAATACCTTGAAATGCAAGTCGCGTTGGATAAAAGCTTTTTGCCAAATGCTTATTGGGGTTAAATACCATGGTATTTAAATATGTTACAGTGTAATAGTATTATATATCAGAGCACCATGGTATTATCATCTGCTAGTATCCATGTACCTGTACTTTATTGTAATAACATGTTTTTGGAAGGTTTTATTTAAAATCTTGAATTTACAAATATTTGAACACACAAATATAATGTTTCAAATTGTTTTAATTGCTGTAATACATAGAAATATAGAAGGCCATTTCCACCACATAAAAAACATCATACTTTGGTAAATTTTCTCAATTATGACATTAATCAAAATTATGACAGCATGCATACTTATAACAAGATTACAAACATAAAAACGTTACATAAAATATCAACATTTTTCTCTAATTAAGATTAATCATTGTATATTTAGATTTTTGGAAATGTTAAATGATTTTATTTTCATAAATTAAGGCTTATTATTTTATCTTTACATTTACAATTTTTTTATGATTAAAATAAAAAATATAAATGCAATTTCATAAATAAGATTTTTATTATTAAATTGTAAAAAAAACATGTTTCATAAATTAAGATTAGTTAAGTTTAATATTAGTTAATAACATGATTGGAATGTTTTATTTAAAATCTAGAATTTACAAATATTTGAACACACAAATATATAGTGTTTACATTTTTTTAAATTGCTGTGAACTATGGAAGGCCATTTCCGCCACATAAAAAAATACTTTGGTAAATCATAATTATGACGTTAAAAGTCATAATTTGACTTCATCTCATAATTATGACATAATTTTGACTTTTTATCTCAACTATGACATGTCAAAATTATGATTAAATGCAATGCATACTTATAACGAGATTACAAACATAAAAACATGTTAGATAAATTATCAACATACTGAACGTTATTTTATAATTACAATTAAGAAAATATGAATGTAATTTTCTTAAATTAAGATTAATCATTGTATATTTATTTATTTATTTATATTGTTTTAAATGTTAAACAATATAAATATTTTTTTTTCAAATTCATAAATTAAGATTTATCATTTTATATTTACATTTATAGTTTTATAATTAAAAAAAATTACACCCCCCCCCCCCCATAAATTAAGGCTTATCATTTTATCTTTACATTTATGTTTTATTAAATTAAAAAATATTTATGTAATTTTTTCATAAATTAAGATTCATCATTTAATATTTGCATTTGTATATTTTATCATTAAAATTAAAAAAATATTTTAAGTAAAAAATATATATATATTTCTGTAATTATGGAAGCCCATTTCCCCCACTTAAAAATAAATCAATAATTTTGACTTTATCTCATAATTATGACATAATTTTTACTTTTTATCAAAAGTCAAAATGATGACATAAAAATGCATACTTATAACGAGAATACAAACATAAAAACGAGTTAAATAAAATATCAACCTACTAGTAACACGTTATTTTAAACGCTTTTTTGTTTTGACTTTTATTTTGAAACAACTTCTGCCTGGTGTGTCAGAGGCGTGATATCTGGCTTCACAGATTCAAGTATGGCGGCGTCGGAAGAGGCGACGTATTTCGTTGTAAACAACATTCCCGCCCGGCTCCGATCCGCAGACCTAAGGAACTATTTCAGCCAGTTTATAGAAAGTAAAGGATTCGTGTGTTTTCATTATCGCCATCGGCCGGAGGTTCGTGTGCCGTTTACCGCGGCAGATGCTGGAGTCGGTGAGCGGACGGAGGGTCCCGATGGCCCTGACGGGAAACACTCGGGTTTGTGTTGTTGTGTGGTGTCGGTTCGCTCACGGGAATCCGACAGATTCACGAAGATGTATTCAGGGAACCAGTGGATCGACTCGAAAGGAAGCTGGCTGCGGAGAAAGTGTTTGATTCGGAGGGTCAAAGTGTCAGAGCAGGCCGGTGAGTGACCCTTCAAAATAAAAGTACGACGATATTATAATACGATGTTTTTGGACTGTTCAGCCAGTGTTCAGATTTTACTTGTGCTGCTTTACTGTGTACTTTTTCACTGACCCAAACACACACTCACACACACATTATATTTTTTGGATCAGTGAAGATTTATAATTTTATGTTATATCTATGTTTTATAGTAATAAATGCAATTTTTCATTAAATTAAGTTCGACTTATATTTACAATATATATTATTTACAATTTGATTTGTTTTTATAATCTAAATTAATAAAATATAAATGTTTTAGTTTCTTCATAAATTAAGATTAATCATTGTATATTTATTTACATTTTTAAATTAAAATGTTAAATCAATTTTTTTTCATAAATTAAGATTTATAAATGTATATTTGTTTTTATAATTAACATAAAGAATATGATATATATAATATACATAATATTAATCTTTTAATGTTTAAATTTTATATATTTTATAATTCAAATTAAGAAAATATTAATGTAATTTTCTTAAATTAAGATGAATCATTGTATATTTATTTATATTTTTTATAATTGAAAATGTTAAATAATATACATTTTCTAATAATAAATAATATAAATGATTTTTTCCTCCATAAATGAAGACTTGTTTTATCTTTGCATTTATAAAAATATAAATGTAATTTTTTCATAAATTAAGATTAATCATTTAATATTTACATTTACATTTATATATTTTATAATTAAAATGTAGAAAATATAATGTTTCGTAAATTAGAAACAGGTTATTTATTTTTATAATTTTTTTGTTAAAATATATTTAAATTAAACATTTTCATAAATTAAGATTTATCACTTTGTTTTCATTTTTGTTATTAAAATGTAAAAAAAATTCAGATTATGATTCTTCATTTTATATTTACATTTATATATTTTTTTTAATAATTCAAATTTTTAAAAGTATAAATGTATTTTCCATCATTTAATTTATCATGCTGTTTACATTTGTATTTTTTTTTATTAAATTATTAAAATAAATACAAGTATTTTTGTAATATAAAAAGGTTTTATAAATATTAAAAATAATTATATGAAGACACTGGGTTTTAAATGTGGTATATATGAGACTTAGTAATGACCATGTAAGACTGTTAGACAAACTAAATATTTTGTTAAAGGTCCCATGGCATGGCATTTTTCTATTATTTTATAATGTTTCCTGAGGTGTACTTATATTGTTAGTATGATTTTTACATCATAAAATGTCATAATTTAGAAATAAAAGGCATTTTTTCTATAATGCTGTTTGCCCTGTGGCTGAATGCCCTGTTTCAAGAGGCGTGTCTGCTGTGAGACTTCAGTAAAAACGCCCACTGTTGTGATTGGCTGACATCTTTGCATTTGAAATGAGCGGAGGGGGCGTGGTTTAACAAGGTCTACGACGCACGAGCTGCTGCCAGAGAGACGGATGGACCTGAGTTCACTTCACATTAGGGATGTGACGGTGAGGAAATTTTCCCACCGGTTAATTGATGTGTGACAACACCGGTAATACCGGTATCACCGGCGGAGGCTTTTAAATCACTAATTCTATCTAACCAAAAGTAACATACTCACGACCGCTCTGAACTGAAAACGCACCAGTGCGCACACAATGACAGCTCGTCTGTAAATGCGCGCTCTGTGAGGCCATGGGTGCGTCTCAATCAGTTCCCTAGTTCAGTAGTCAGGGCACTGATCAAGCATTGGTCAGTCTATGATTGAGATGTACGCCATGAATGAATAACATTTCGTCCCCTTGTTTATACTCGACGCGCCCGCAGGAGCGCGAGGGTGCGTGTGGCAAAAATAAATGCGCGCAGTCAGCGTAGCGCGGAGGCTTGCACTGCGGAGCCAGGCGAAAGTAAACAATGCGCGCTCTGTGCGGCCGTGCACATTTTACTTTCGGTTTTGAATTAGCGCCAATTCGGCTGCGGGTTGCTTGAATTGTGGGTTCATTAGCCTATTATTTTTAATGAAAAACAAAACGACAAAACAAATGACAAACTCCCTTAAATAGGTGCTTTTACGTTTCGCTTTGAAACCAAATCTTCCGCGATCATCTCAGTCAGCTCCTCACTCTTAAATCTGATGAATGACTCCTGCCGCTGCCGAGACTCACGGTCGGATCCTGCTTTATTAAGCAGACACGTTCAGTTCTAATTTGTATTGTCTGTTCTCTAACTGAGCTAAATTATTTTATTGCTATAAAAAAAAAAATCTAAAAGACGGTGGGCGGTGCCACGGTGGGCAAGTGATGTAACCGGTGTTGAGTCTGGACACCGGTAACACCGGCAACACCGACTATCGTAGCAAGCCTACTTCACATCAGTTCTGTCAGTCTCAGTTCAGTGAACTGTTTTAGTTAGTAGCATATACTTCAGGTTATTAGTTTATTTCTAGTCGGAGGGGCTGTCACTCATGTCAGAAAGTTAGTAACTTTAGTAAATTATGGATCAGCGCTGACTCGAGACGCGAACCGTTTAGAACGATTCAGTCCGATTTGGTGAACTGGTTCGGTTCACTAAAAAGAACCGATTCAAAAGAATGATTCGTTCGCGAACCGGACATCACGGAGACGGAGCGATTGCTAACAAAGTTATTTATAGTAACTACTGAGTTGTGAGAGCGCTGTCTGTCAGCACGAGTTTATTGTGTTTGTATCTGAGAGTTCTGAATAAACACGAGTCCCAGTCACGCCGAGTCCGTCTTCATCATTATTACCAACTTTGTAACACATGCAATGAACCATTACAGCGAGATGAACGAGTTAGTAAGTGTTGATTATAGCATTATTTCTAGATATGTTCCAATCATATGAAAAGCGTCAGTGACGCGCATTGAGTACACAGCGCAAACAAAGACACAACAGCAGTAATCGAATGTAATCCAGTTTATTGTGGGGAAAGCTGGCTAGCCTAGCCGGATACCCTCACGCTTACCCCCCTTCTGCTTAATCTCGCGCCGCGTTTGGTGCCTCCGCTGTGGGCCAGATGCAGTACTGGGGGTCGGGGATGTTGAAGGCCGAGCCTCGGCGTGTGTGAGGTTTATCTCTAAAGATGTGGCTCTGCCGATGTTGAGCAGAAACTCCCGACTGTATGCACATTTAAGAACAGATAGACGCGACGAGGACGTACAAAAACACTGACTCACAAGATAGAAAACACGAAAACACGGTTCTGTCGGGAGAGAGAGAAGCCGCAGCGTGTGCACGAATAATAAATAATTAGCTACACATAAGAAATCACTGATCACAGATCAGAAGGAACTGAAAAAAGACTTCTGTTTTCATTTGTACATCCAAACACTGAGAAACTGCCAGCATTCACTCGTTCACAACCCATGATCTCTCGAGCGTTTGCATGGGCGTGCCAGATTCTCTGGGCGGAGGAAAGGGAGGAAACCGTTCCTGCTTGGACTTCAAACCAGGAGGCTTCAGGATTGGCTCGTCTGGCCTGTCATTTTCTCAAAGGCAGAGAAAGACAGCCAGAACTCGGTTTTACACCGATCAACATTTCTATCCACTTGGGGACAATATTCAGGCTAGGGGAACTCATATTAATGTTGAAATACCTCATAAAATGAAAATTTCATGCCATGGGACCTTTAAATTGCAATGTAGAAAATGGAAATTATGGATAAGGTTCAAGGGTCACCCGGTTTGAAGTGTCTCTTACAATCTGTCTAAAAGGGTGCTCTAAACTAAAAGCCAATGTAACACCCATCTGATTGTTGCATGAGCAGATAATCATCATATTTTATCTCTTGTTTATAGAGCACAATTCATTCCCCTACAAGACAAAGAGTGAGATGAGACGCCACATTGGCCAATCAGAGCATTTCTCCATTACTGACCTCAAGGGCCTGCCGGAGCTCAATCCGCCCTCCCTCATGCCAGCGGGGAACGTCGGCACCCCTGTGACTGTTTTCCTTGAGCTCATTCAGTCCTGCCGCCTGCCACCGCGCCTCATCCGCAAGCTGGGTCTCACTTTTCCCAAGACGGGCTCGAATCGGCGCTACGGCAACGTGCCCTACCTGTATTACAACAGCACAGTCATGAAGCCGGCAGAGGAGAGCGTGTTCACAGCGGGAGGAGTAGAGATCTCGGGTCCCGGCCGCCTGGGCATGCCCAAAACCACACAGACAGTAGACAAGGACACGCCCACAACCATACAGACAGTAGACGAGGACACGCCCACAACCACACGAACAGTAGACGAAGACACGCCCACAACCACACAGACCGTAGACGAGGACACGCCCACAACCACACGAACAGAAGAAGAAGACACGCCCACAACCACACAGACCGTAGACGAGGACACGCCCACAACCACACAGACCGTAGACGAGGACACGCCCACAACCACACAGACCGTAGACGAGGACACGCCCACAACCACACAGACCGTAGATGAGGACACGCCCACAACCACACAGACCGTAGACGAGGACACGCCCACTTCACCTGTCAATCAAGAGTCACAGGAAGAAGGAAGTGAAGAGGAGCTGTCAGGCCCTGATGATGTGAGTTAGGGCCGTCCGATATATAGAAATAAAATCATTATCACGATATGACTTTAGTGAGATATTCAAACCGTGCAGGCTGCGATTTGTTTAAATTAACATATCTGATTTAATTTTATGTATACACAATATCATTTTATGTATATATAATATAATCTTTATGTATGTTTTATTATATTTTCTATGCACATGCAATTCCCAATCATCCTAGAACGATGAATTCTTTCCATATAGAGCTATTCAACTCACCTCGGGACAATTCCTATATTTTCATATGGCAAAAAAAACTAAATATCGCACTGTCATTGATTTACAATATCGTGTCGCCCCAATGTGAGTTATTTAAAGGGACTTTAATTTGCTGATGGATGTTTTTTTGCGGTCAGATGAATAGGGCTGCAACAAACGATTATTTTAATAATCGATTCATCTAACGATTATTGGAACGATTAATCGACTAATCATCGATTAGTGTCATTGCCATCGACGGCTAATCAGTAAATTTTGAACGATTGTTCAGTTTTTTCAATTAGTTAAAACATAGAGTTATACATATTCTAACTATAATATATAAAAAAGAAAGTCACTTCAGCTTTTGAAATGGTTGTTTTAATTAACTTTGAGCCAAGTTCTCAGAACTCAAATCACACATAAATGCTCTCTAAGCATTGTTTAAATATTCTGTTAGCTTTCAATTGAAGAAAAAAAATAATAAACACAAATTAGCGGCATTACAAACAAACAACAACAAAAAATGTTTGAATGTAAACATCTCTTGGCAGCAGTATTAAGAGCTTCATTCAGAAAAAGAGGACATTTACTTCAGGACACAAAGAATGGTAAAAATATTTATCTGCAAATGACATTGCAGACAAAATGACAATATTAATCTCTTGCATGACAATTGAGCTGACAGATTCTCATTCACCTTTTAATTAACAATATGAAATGTAACTGTCATGATATTCTTCCTAACATCGCCTTTTGTATGTCTTCATGCATATGGAACAAAATACAGGCAAGTGATGAGACTATAATACCTAATAGTGTTATGATAATAAAAACAGTCCTGACTCCAAGCTCGATCAAACTTTATTCTATGCTAAATAAATCATCACATTACTGTAATTATATTATTATTGTTAATATTATTACAAATATTAGTAGTATTGCATTCTCTAATAAAGAGATTTACCGCTGTTTCCTCTTTAAGTGCTCCAACATGCACGTTGTGCTCCTGTGAAAAGTTTGGCCTTGCACGTCTCAATCAGCTCCTGGTTCAGTAGTCAGGGCACTGATCAGGACAAGAGTCAATGGGCTGATCCCTAATCAGTGCCCTGACTACTGAACTAGGGAGCTGATTGAGACGCAGCCTTAGTTTGAAGTTTTGTGAAACTTTCCCACATCTTGCTAGTTCAGATTTGTTTGCACTCCGTCATTCGTGTTGTTTTCTTCTACCACACAGCGCCGTAGCGGTCAAATCGCGATATTGCAGGCCCTTACGTTAGGTCGCATGAGATCAAACGACTACTCGACAACAAAGATATTTGTCGACAATTTTTTTGTTGTCGACAATGTCGACTAATCGTTTCAGCCCTACAGATGAATCATATTTGCTCAAAAATCTGCATGTTGAATATGTGTCCTCTGCAGGACGATGACCGCTGTGAGGAGTGGGAGCGTCACGAGGCCCTCCACGATGATGTCACCAGCCAGGAGCGCACCAAAGAGAGGCTCTTTGAGGAGGAGATCGAGCTCAAGTGGGAGAAGGGCGGATCGGGCCTCGTCTTCTACACAGACGCTCAGTTCTGGCAGGAGGAAGAAGGAGGTACCATGTACTTGTTATTCGCAAACATTTTTGATTTATGAAATTTCCAGCCCGAGTTCTAATAAAATAGCTGAGTACATCTAGCCTGACGTCGTCATACTCCGATTGTAGTCAGAATATGAGTCTGATTCTGCTCCACTGGGCTGTGATTATGGGGCCTTTCAACCGAACCAGGAAAGAAAATACCTCTGCACTCAATTGGATAGACCCACAACCAATCAGAGAAATGGAGTAAGTGACGTGTTGAGCGACGCAAAGTTGTCAACAGAACTCAAATGCACGCACACTGGAAGAAGTAGAAGAAGAAGATGAGTGTAAACGATCTGTGCCGGTGTTGTAAAAACGAATTTAAGGATTTGAGGAGTACTTACCAACACCATCATCATTTCTGAGAGAAATAGTAAAGGTGAATGCATATACCAACAAGTTCTCCGTTTAGTAAACTAATTCAACCTGTGATGATTACGTTACTGTTGATCATCAAATTTCAGAAAATATAAATGTTTTAATTTCTTCATAAGTTAAGATTAATCATTGTATTAATCAAGGCTCTGTCCATCATCTTATAAAGCCCGCCCTAACAATTTGATTGGTCCGAACAGCTCTGGTTCGAGCATAGTTGCTTCACAACGGATCAAGTCCAGACCAAACTTCCCAACCTCAAATGTTGTAGGCGGGGCTAAGTTCGGATGGCATCCAGGCTAGAGTACATCCAGTGTATTGTAATATTTAATTTGTGAGATGAGCTGATAATGTCAGATAACTTTGATAGATAATGTAATGGATTAAAATCAACCAGTCAACTGTTAAAGGAACACACCAGTATTTTTGAAAATAGGCTCATTTTCCATCTCCCCTAGAGTTAAACAGTTGAGTTTAACCGTTTTCGAATCCATTCAGCCGATCTCAGTGTCTGGCGGTAGCACTTTTAGCATAGCTTAGCATAGATCATTGAATCTGATTAGACCGTTAGCATCTCGCTCAAAAAAATGACTAAAGACTTTCAATATTTTTCCTATTTAAAACTTGCCTCTTCTGTAATTGCATCATATAATAAGAAAATGAAAAGTTGCGAATTTCTAGGCCGATATCGCTAGGAACTTTACTCTCATTCCTGCATAGCATGAGTCTATTTTCAAAAATAATGGCGTGTTCCTTTAAATTTAAGTGCACAATTAGAAAATACCAATATAGGTCAACCAATGACCAAGCAATGCTTCAGTCTGTGGTGTAAAATGTCGCATTAGCATTTAAAGAAAACACACTTAAGCAAAACATTGTCAGGTCAAAGTGTCTGAATAATTTTAGTCCCAAATTGTTATCAATTTTACTGATAGTCACTGTGACATATTATACCCAACAATTCTTCATACAGTTTACTTTGATTTTGCTTTCCTCACTTTCTAACTGATTCTACCAACCAAGACTATCTCAAGTTATTCTAGCAATTTTGACTAAACCTGATCTGTGTTAGTGAGAGAGTTTAACCTAGCTGACAAGTTTAAAGTTTATCCTTATTGTATAGGAAAAATTGTTCTGTGTGCATCATTTTTGTTAGCACACGTTGCTCATCTTTCCCCTTTGATTTGACACAGATTTCGATGAACAAACAGCGGATGACTGGGACGTGGATATGAGCGTCTATTATGACAAAGGTAAACTCTTCATGATTATATTATTATGACACATATGACATCAAACACAAGCTGTACGAGATTCATTACTGGGGTTGTTTCAGACGGCGGCGACATGGATGCCAGAGATTACGTGCGCATGCGCTCTGAGAGGAGACTGCGGGAGGGTCTGGAAGGGCTGCCGGGACGCCAACAAAAAATCGGCAGATTTGAGAGGTTTACAAAGGTTTGGATGTTTTAATAATTCACTGCTCAATAACTCAACAGTGTAGACTAGTGATGGTTCTGTTGGGGTAACAGTTTAGGACCCAGGACCAGGAGTGAAAAATGAAGACCAAGAGTCAGGAGTTAGATTAATTAAAGAAATATTTACTGAAGAGTAGTTTGCAGTTTCATCAGCAGAAGTCAGCTTCAAGTCTCACAAGGAGTTCGTAGGCCGCGCTCCCTCTCTACCAGCCTATCGTACATACAATATCTCAACAGTTATCACTCTGAAAGATTAAAAACAGCTCTTATCTCAGATGCCATTATCATGTAAACAGGACTCTTAACTAAAAGTGAATGTAACACCCGTCTTAAGAATACTCATCATATTTGATCTTCTTTTGTAAAGCATAATTCATTGGTACAAGATGAGACAATGACTTGATCATACAGTTGAAGACCAATTTGCGTGTTTGAAAGCATTCATTATTTATTAGTTGCACCTTTAAATTGTTCAATCTTTTAAAACAACCTGTGCTTAAAAGTGTTTGTGTGTTGCAGGGATTCGGCCGGCGTCTGATGGAGAAACAGGGCTGGAAGGACGGAGAAGGGCTCGGGAGCAGCCAGGAAGGATTGATCGAGGCTTTAGAGAGCGACGGGCAGCATCCCAACTGTAAGAGAGGCTTTGGGTGAGTGTGGACATCACTGATCTACTGCATCGCTGTCATTTGCTTCACACATCGTATCCTGCTACTATTCTTTCAATTTGCATGTTAGAAAAGCATTCATTTCTTATTTTGTGCACAGCGCTTTGATAAGCTGCTTTTAAAAGGCTCTCTATAAAACTAACTTTAATATTATGTTATTTATTATTCAGAATGGAGCTTTCTACATCTTTACTCATTTTTATGAAGCATAAGAATAACTTTTACAGGGTTTGTACGGTCATGAAAAACCTGGAAAAGTCATGGCATTTTTTAAAATGGCAATTTACAGGCCTGGAAAAGTCATGGACATTTGTTTCAAAATATTTATGCAATACAATATATGTTTAATATTGGTTAAACAAACTTTGAAACGTCGTAAACATACTTTGTTCCTTCGATCCACCCGACTTCCGTTAGATATCCTTTTGTGCGTTGAGCATTGTATCACATGCGTGTTTCTGTCGAGCGTGATGGCCAATCAGAAGTGTTCAGATTAGTCATCGCTGAAACGAAGTGTTTTGCTCAGTGTGCGCAAGTATAGGTCTCTGCAGGTTAGTGATAGGAGTTACTAGATCAGTGGGCGAGGCTATAAACAGAGGGCCGTTTTCCACTGTGTTTGCCCACGTCACAGTGTGGGTAGGGTTTAGGGGTGGGGTCGGGTGAAGGGGATCATTTTCATTGCATGATTTATAAAAACCCATCAGTTTGACAACAAACTGTTAACGTTAAACGCGTCATCACTGTCTGTGAAGAGGGTCTATAATGACTCTGTAATGAAGAGTTCCTGTTAATTGTATCATTCGAGTAACATTAAACAGTCTGTGTAAATAAACTAGTGGTGGGCATAGATTTTTTTTTTTTTAATCTAGATTAATTCCAAGATTAATCTAGATTAAAATGGCTCATTTGAATTTTGCCGAAGGCATTCAGAATATGTGTGCTCGTAAGTGATCGTTTGTCTTTTTGTACAACCCCAAATCAGAAAAAGTTGGGACAGTATGGAAACGCAAATAATAAAAAAAAGAAGTGATTTCTAAATTTACTTTGACTTGTATTTCATTGCAGACAATATGAACACAAAATATTTAATTTTTTGTCTGGTCAACTTCATGTCAGTTGTAAATATGCATCCTTTCCTGTCGTTCAGACCTGCAACACATTTAAAAAAAAGTTGGGACAGGAGCAATTTAGGGCTAGTAATGAGGTAAAATACTTAAATAATGATGTGATTTGAAACAGGTGATGTCAACAGGTGATTGTAATTATGATTTGGTACAAAAGCAGCATCCTCCCAGACCCCCCAGAAAGGTCTAATCCTTTAGGAGCAAAGATGGGCCGAGGATCGCCAGTTTGCCAACAAATACGTGAGAAAATTATTGAAATGTTTAAAAACAATGTTCCTCAAAGAAAGATAGGAAGAGATTTGGATATTTCACATTCAACAGTGCATAACATAATTAAAAGATTCAAGGAATCTGGAGGAATTTCAGTGCGTAAAGGACAAGGGCGCAAGCCTAAGCTGAACAACCGTGATCTCCGATCCCTCAGGCGGCACTGCATCAAGAATCGTCATTCATCTATAAGCGATATCACCACATGGGCTCAGGACTACTTTGGCAAACCTTTGTCAAGTACCACAATACGTAGTTACATCCACAAATGCCAGTTAAAACTGTACTGTGCTGTGCCAAAAGGAAGCCCTATGTTAACAGTGTCCAGAAGCGCCGTCGACTTCTCTGGGCTCGGAGGCATCTGGGATGGACCATCACACAGTGGAAACTTGTACTGTGGTCAGATGAATCAGTATTTCAGGTATTTTTTGGGAGGAATGGACGCCGTGTGCTCCGGACCAAAGAAGAAAAGGATCATCCAGACTGTTACCAGCAACAAGTCCAAAAGCCAGGGTCTGTCATGGTATGGGGTTGTGTCAGTGACCTTGGCAAAGGTAACTTGCACTTCTGTGAAGGCACCATTAATGCTGAAAAGTACATAGAGATTTTGGAGCATAATATGCTGCCTTCAAGAAGACATCTTTTCCAGGGACATCCATGCATATTTCAACAAGACAATGCAAAACCACATTCTGCACAAATTACAAAGTCCTGGCTGCGGAGGAAGAGGGTACGGGTACTTGACTGGCCTGCCTGCAGTCCCGACCTGTCTCCAATAGAGAATGTGTGGCGCATTTTGAAGCGCAAAATGCGACAATGAAGACCCCGTACTGTTGCCCACCTTAAGACTTGTTTGCAGGAAGAATGGGACAAAATTACACCTGAAACACTTCATCACTTGATGTATTCAGTCCCTAAACGTCTTTTAAGTGTTGTGAAAAGGAATGGCAACATTACAAAGTGGTAAATGCTTTACTGTCCCAACTTTTTTTAAAATGTGTTGCAGGTCTGAATGACAGGAAAGGATGCATATTTACAAATGACATAAAGTTGACCAGACAAAACATGAAATATTTTGTGTTCATATTGTCTGCAATGAAATACAAGTCAAAGTAAATTTAGAAATTGCGTTTTCCATACTGTCCCAACTTTTTCTGATTTGGGGTTGCAGTTTGAATAATAAATAACTTCTGTCCCTTTAAGACCTGACGCACGCATGGATCCCACTGTTCCTGTGAGCTGGTTACGACCAAGATGGGCAATGAGACATTTTTGAGTGTATTTGACCATTAATAAGCTGGAAAAAGGAGCTCATTTTTGCACTTGTATGTCAGAGGCGGCTTTATTACGGTATGTGTGTGTGCGCTTCAGATGTGAGCGCGAAATCTGCGGGAATTAATAGAATTAACGTTGTGTGCAACCCCACGCGAAATTCAGACAGGTCACACACCAATACTAACAAAAGTCCATTGGAACACCCGTTCGCAATGTTCAGAGGATCAACTGGACTGAATGAGAGGAGGCGGGTGCGTGTCAACTCGCTGTCGGTCGGAGACGAGAGGAGAGCGCAGCTGATATCGATACTGTAGAAAATGAGTATCGTATCGTTTCAGATATTTCAGTATCGATACATAGCGAAATATTGATATTTTTGATAACACTAGAAGGCATACACACAGGTTCGAATACCTGTCTCTCGGCCCTACAGTGCAATTCGGCTAGCTAGGTATACATCCGCGCTAAAATATCAAGGTGAAAGTCATCATAGCTTGCGTAGTATAGACCCAGCTCCCAACCCATCCATCCATCCATCCATCTTCTTCCGCTTTATCCAGGGCCGGGTCGCGGGGGCAGCAGTCTAAGCAGAGATGCCCAGACTTCCCTCTCCCTAGACACTTCCTCCAGCTCTTCCGGGGGGACACCGAGGCGTTCCCAGGCCAGCCGGAAGACATAGTCCCTCCAGCGTGTCCTAGGTCTTCCCCGGGGCCTCCTCCCGGTTGGACATGCCCGAAACACCTTCCCGGGAAGGCGCTCAGGAGGCATCCGGAACAGATGCCCGAGCCACCTCAACTGACCCCTCTCGATGTGGAGGAGCAGCGGCTCTACTCCGAGTTCCTCCCGAGTGACTGAGCTCCTCACCCTATCTCTAAGGGAGCGCCCAGCCACCCTGCGGAGAAAACTCATTTCGGCCGCCTGTATCCGGGATCTTGTCCTTTCGGTCATGACCCAAAGCTCATGACCATAGGTGAGAGTAGGAACGTAGATTGACCGGTAAATCGAGAGCTTCGCCTTACGGCTTAGCTCTTTCTTCACCACAACAGACCGGTACATCGACCGCATTACTGCAGAAGCTGCACCGATCCGTTTGTCAATCTCTCGTTCCATCCTCCCCTCACTCGTGAACAAGACCCCTAGATACTTGAACTCCTCCACTTGAGGCAGGAACTCTCCACCAACCTGAAGAGGGCAAACCACCCTTTTCCGACTGAGGACCATGGCCTCGGATTTGGAGGTGCTGATCCTCATCCCAGCCGCTTCACACTCGGCTGCAAACCGTCCCAGTGCATGCTGAAGGTCCTGGTTAGAAGGGGCCAACACGACAACGTCATCCGCAAAGAGCAGAGACGAAACCGCATGGTCCCCAAACCTGACACCCTCCGGCCCCTGGCTGCGCCTAGAAATTCTGTCCATAAAAATTATGAACAGAACCGGCGACAAAGGGCAGCCCTGCCGGAGTCCAACATGCACCGGGAACAAGTCTGACTTACTGCCGGCAATGCGGACCAAACTCCTGCTTTGGTCGTACAGGGACCGGACAGCCCTTAGCAAAGGACCCCGGACCCCATACTCCCCGAGCACCCTCCACAGGATGCCGCGAGGGACACAGTCGAATGCCTTCTCCAAATCCACAAAACACATGTGGACTGGTTGGGCAAACTCCCATGAACCCTCCAGCACCCTGTAGAGGGTATAGAGCTGGTCCAGTGTACCACGGCCCGGACGAAAACCAGACTGTTCCTCCTGAATCCGAGGTTCTACTATCGGCCGTATTCTCCTCTCCAGTACCCTGGCATAGACTTTCCCGGGGAGGCTGAGAAGTGTGATCCCCCTGTAGTTGGAACACACCCTCCGGTCCCCCTTCTTAAAAAGAGGGACCACCACCCCGGTCTGCCATCCCAGAGGCACTGTCCCCGACCGCCACGCGATGTTGCAGAGGCGTGTCAGCCAAGACAGCCCCACAACATCCAGAGACTTGAGGTACTCAGGGCGGATCTCATCCACCCCCGGTGCCTTGCCACCGAGGAGTTTCTTGACCACCTCGGTGACTTCAGCCCGGGTGATGGACGAGTCCTCCTCTGAGCCCCCAGCCTCTGCTTCCTCAATGGAAGGCGTGATGGCGGGATTGAGGAGATCCTCAAAGTATTCCTTCCACCGTCCGACGATATCCCCAGTTGAGGTCAACAGCTGCCCATCGCCACTGTAAACAGCGTTGGTAGGGCACTGCTTCCCCCTCCTGAGGCGCCGGACGGTTTGCCAGAATCTCTTCGAGGCCAGCCGATAGTCCTTTTCCATGGCCTCACCGAACTCCTCCCAGGCCCGAGTTTTTGCCTCCACAACCACCCGGGCTGCAGTCCGCTTAGCCTGCCGGTACATGTCAGCTGCCTCAGGAGTCCCACAAGCCAACCAGGCCCGATAGGACTCCTTCTTCAGCTTGACGGCATCCCTTACTTCCGGTGTCCACCACCGAGTTCGGGGATTGCCGCCTCGACATGCACCGGAGACCTTACGGCCACAGCTCCGAGCGGCAGCTTTGACAATGGAGGTGGAGAACATGGTCCATTCGGACTCAATATCTCCAGCCTCCCTCGGGATCCGGTCGAAGTTCTGCCGGAGGTGGGAGTTGAAGATCTCTCTGACAGGGGGCTCGGCCAAACGTTCCCAGCAGACCCTTACAGTACGCTTGGGTCTACCGGGTCTGTCCAGCTTCCTCCCCCGCCATCGGATCCAACTCACCACCAGGTGGTGATCAGTTGACAGCTCCGCCCCTCTCTTCACCCGAGTGTCCAAGACATACGGCCGCAGGTCAGATGAAACGACCACAAAGTCGATCATTGACCTACGACCTAGAGTGTCCTGGTGCCATGTGCACTGATGGACACTCTTATGCCTGAACATGGTGTTCGTTATGGACAAACCGTGACTAGCACAGAAGTCCAATAACTGAACACCACTCGGGTTCAGATCAGGGGGGCCGTTCCTCCCAATCACGCCCCTCCAGGTGTCACTGTCATTGCCCACGTGGGCGTTGAAGTCCCCCAGTAGAACGACGGAGTCCCCAGTCGGAGCACTTTCCAGCACCCCTCCCAGGGACACCAAAAAGGCCGGGTACTCTGCACTGCCGTTCGGCCCGTAGGCACAAACAACAGTGAGAGACCTATCCCTGAGCCAAAGCCGCAGGGAAACGACCCTCTCGTTCACCGGGGTAAACTCCAACACATGGCGGCAGAGCTGGGGGGCTATAAGCAAACCCACACCAGCCCGCCGCCTCTCACCATGGGCAACTCCAGAGTGGTGAAGAGTCCATCCTCTCTCGAGGAGTGTGGTTCCAGAGCCCAAGCCGTGCGTAGAGGTGATTCCGACTATCTCTAGTCGGAACCTCTCAACCTCACGCACAATCTCAGGCTCCTTCCCCGCCAGTGAGGTGACATTCCATGTCCCAAGAGCCAGTTTCCGTGTCCAGGGATCGGGTTGTCTAGGCTCCTGCCTTCGACTGCTGCCCGATCTTCTCCGCACCGGCCCCTTACGGTCCCTCCCGTGAGTGGTGGGCCCACGGGAAGGTGTCCCCACGTCGCTCCTTCGGGCTGAGCCCGGCCGGACCCCGTGGGGGAAGGCCCGGCCACCAGGCGCTCGCATACGAGCCCCAACCCCAGGCCTGGCTCCAGGGTGGGGCCCCGGCTGCGCCATACCGGGCGACGTCACGGTCCTCGTTGTCATTGTCGTCATAAGGGGTTTTTGAACTGCTCTTAGTCTGACCCGTCCCCTAGGACCTGTTTGCCTTGGGAGACCCTACCAGGGGCATATAGCCCCGGACAACATAGCTCCTAGGTTCATTCGGGTACTCAAACCCCTCCACCACGTTAAGGTGGCAGTTCAAGGAGGAGCTCCCAACCCAACTTTGAGAATAGTTTAACGGCGATTATTTTTTTTATCGCCCGATAAGAGTCTCACGTTAACGCAGCACGTTAACGCCGATAACGGCCCCCCACTAAAATAAACATTTATGCTATTTCAGATGCAGCTTCTGTTCCACCTTAGCAGTGTAAAGATGGCTTTTGTTGATACAATTTTGGTAACAGTATATAAAGTATTCTGATTGATTTAAGTATTGGTTAAATTTAAGTATTTGACAAACGACAACACCTGTAATCATTAAAAATTATTCGAAATAAATAAAATTATCCTGGAAATCAATTGCAACTGCCACCTTGTAAAGTTTCTGTCAGTGTTACTGGACACTTTTATTGACTTGTTTATCATTGTTGCCTCCCATTGATGTGTGTTAATCCATTGCTAGGGTCAGACAGTGTTTTATCTAACAGTCTTACTGGTGTGTCAGTGTTTATTTTGTATTAAACCACATAGCTTGTCGTTAATTAGTTAAGATATGCTGTGATTTGACATTTGGTACATGGAATTTTATTCTTATTTTTTACATGTATACACAGATGTTTCATGGAACGTTAGGTCATGAATATTTGCCATGGAAATGTATTGGTAGAAATGTGTTCGAACCCTGCTTTTATATTATAAGACGAACATTTACTGAAGCAACTTTGATTGTCCATAAAATATTAATTCAGTTCAAATTTATCAGATATGATCCACCAAGCTTTTGAGGAAGGTTCATTTGTTCATCTCTCAATCATCATTATATTGCATCGCATTATATTATGTTTTGAAACTACTGAGTGTTGATCATAAGTGTTTATTTTAAATATCATCTTACTAAGACATTATTGGGAGATATAGAGTGACGACTGATGATATTTATATGCATTTTTATGTTAGCAGTCTGTTATAAAAATCTCACTGATTCAGAATTTAATCTTTTAGCATATTTTGGTTCAGTTTGGGTCTTTGAATAAATTGGTGTTTTATTCCACTCCATATTCTCACTCTTATCATATATGAGCCATAAAAGCCTGATGTATCAAATATGATACTCAGCAAAAAAACACATATCCAAACTTCATGAAAGTAATGAAAATGTATTGGTCAGAAGGTTTAGGAAGTCTGTAAATTACTACTTTTTACCTACATTTAAATGCCGCTTAAAGGTGGGGTAAGTGATATTTCAAAAATGCTTTAGAAAAGTGTCTCGGGCTGAGTACCAAAACAAACTTGTAGCCAATCAGCAGTAAGGGGCGTGTCTACTGATGAGGAGTAGAACGCTCACGTCAGGCAAGAAGTAGGACTCGTGTAAATATCGGATCACTCAACGAGCGGGAAGGCCTGCAATCGAATGCCGAGGTTGCTTTTTTTTCTTCTCCATAGGCGAGTAACATTTGTTTTGTTTTGTTTCACAGAGCTAATATATGCTGGCTTTTGCTTGAATATGCTTGTGTGTCATGTTAGCTTGTTTGTCCATTTGCAATCGTATTGTTGTTCACTTCAGCGATGATAAAGACCCATTCATTTCCACACCCAATACGCCTGGAGCGTCTAAAACTCCTCGCTGTTTCAAGAGTCAGCTCCCAAAATGTGTCCGAAAAGTAAAATAATATAATCCTAATATATGTTTTTTCCTTTGGTTCCTCTTTTTGTGATCGATATAACCCTTTAATCTTGTCATAATTGTAATATGTTCGTGCTCATGATATCGAGTTGTTCATGAGAACTGTGTTTGTGTTTTTGGGATGGAAGGGATGTCTTTTTCATTGAACATTCGACCTGGATTACCATAGTAACACACATTGCTTTCACTTATTGATGACATCATACCCTCGGCCTGGCTGGCACAGTAGATTCCGCCATAGTCGTTGCCTGCGTTGTGTACGTATGTGTGGGGCGGAGCTATCAAAATAGGGGTGAGACCCTTTTGGGGTAGGGGTGTGTTTGTTTTTGGTCATTTGAAATAATCAACATTGGTTACCAGAAATAGCTTAGCCCACCTTTAAAGGATTTCTACTCAACATTTTTGAGACAACATGTAGGCTAGACTGATACATTATGACTAATGATTGGATTTCATATGTTTTGCAGGTACCATGGAGAGAAGCTTAGCTCATTCCTTCCACTTAAAAAACCCAGAAAAGAATTTCATATATCAACAATTTATGATGAACCTAAAGACATTGATAAAGGTGATGAACTCCTGCGGCTTCAACCCAGCACCAGCATGAAGCACAGACACTGGCGGCCAGGGGGCAGCACTAACTCCACCAGCTGACCGCTGTTTTCTAGTGGTGTTCACTAACATTTTATAAAGACTGGATATTTATTGTCTGTCAAAGAATGTTTTTACACAGAGTTGTTAATGGGGTTTTTTTTGCGATTTCTGTATTAAAAGTATTCAAAGGAAAGAAACACTGGTTTTGTCTGATTAATCTTTTTTACACTCTTATGATGTGTATGTGCAGATGTGTCATCACCATTATTAAATAGATGCCAATGTATGTTACAAATGTTAGATGTGTTACAGAAATTACCTTCTGAAGTATTGACAAAGAAAAATCATTAGTACACTTTATTTTTTAGGTGTCATTTTTACAGTGCAATTATACACTCACCTAAAGGATTATTAGGAACACCATACTAATACTGTGTTTGACCCCCTTTCGCCTTCGGAACTGCCCTAATTCTAAGTGGCATTGATTCAACAAGGTGCTGAAAGCATTCTTTAGAAATGTTGGCCCATATTGATAGGATAGCATCTTGCAGTTGATGGAGATTTGTGGGATGCACATCCAGGGCACGAAGCTCCCGTTCCACCACATCCCAAAGATGCTCTATTGGGTTGAGATCTGGTGACTGTGGGGGCCATTTTAGTACAGTGAACTCATTGTCATGTTCAAGAAACCAATTTGAAATGATTGGAGCTTTGTGACATGGTGCATTATCCTGCTGGAAGTAGCCATCAGAGGACGGGTACATGGTGGTCATAAAGGGATGGACATGGTCAGAAACAATGCTCCGGTAGGCCGTGGCATTTAAACAATGCCCAATTGGCACTAAGGGGCCTAAAGTGTGCTAAGAAAACATCCCCCACACCATTACACCACCACCAGCAGCCTGCACAGTGGTAACAAGGCATGATGGATCCATGTTCTCATTGTGTTTACGCCAAATTCTGACTCTACCATCTGAATGTCTCAACAGAAATCGAGACTCATCAGACCAGGCAACATTTTTCCAGTCTTTATCTGTCCAATTTTGGTGAGCTTGTGCAAATTGTAGCCTCTTTTTCCTATTTGTAGTGGAGATGAGTGGTACCCGGTGGGGTCTTCTGCTGTTGTAGCCCATCCGCCACAAGGTTGTGCTTCACAAATGCTTTGCTGCATACCTCGGTTGTAACGAGTGGTTATTTCAGTCAAAGTTGCTCTTCTATCAGCTTGAATCAGTCGGCCCATTCTCCTCTGACCTCTAGCATCAACAAGGCATTTTCGCCCACAGGACTGCCGCATACTGGATGTTTTTCCCTTTTCACACCATTCTTTGTAAACCCTAGAAATGGTTGTGCGTGAAAATCCCAGTAACTGAACAGATTGTGAAATACTCAGACCGGCCCGTCTGGCACCAACAACCATGCCACTCTCAAAATTGCTTAAATCCCCTTTCTTTCCCATTCTGACATTCAGTTTGGAGTTCAGGAGATTGTCTTGATCAGGAATGCATTGAAGCAACTGCCATGTGATTGGTTGATTAGAATATTGCATTAATGAGAAATTGAACAGGTGTTCCTAATAATCATTTAGGTGAGTGTATATTTAAGTACTGAGTAATATTAACTACATGTAAATGGATACAAGTGCACTTTCACTTCCAGGATAGCCTTGTCCATGGTTAGTACTATACCCATGAGGTTTGGTTTGATTTGGTCCTTTTGGGTTATAAGCAGCAAACTCCTTTCTGACAGCTTGAGCCATGGCATCCACAGTGCTGCCATTATTGTCAACCAACAGAATCTCAGTTAATGTTCTACTGGAGTTATGATCTTTGTACTCGCACACTTCCTTCGTGATTGATTCAGTGCAAAGATCAAGTGGACAACCAAATATCCCTGAACTAATGACTGGAATTGCAATGGATGAGCAGTTTTTGCTTGACGCCTGGCTCAAGCTTTCCCTCAGAGCTCGTCTCAGGTGTTGCTCGTGGTTCGTCTGTCTGAATCGCTATGGCGAGGTCCAACACGCATGTGCCACATATTTACAGGGAAGATGACCAGCTTCAGTGATGAAGGGATCTCCAGGTTTCAGAGGTCCATTTAGTTTTGTGTGTTGGTCACAATATTGCTGTAGACATGGTCCAGCAGCTTGAAGAAGTGCGAAAGCTACACCACCAATGTGCTTCAGATCTTCATTAGCAGCATTGACCACAGAATCAACACTGAGCTTGCAAATGTCTGCCATCCTGACAGTAACAGTTGCACCTTGCATTCGAACCTCACAAGAGACCTGGCCAAAATCTTTAAAACTGTGTTCAGGAAATTCATCCTCTTCCTGGAGCACCACCTCAAACCTTTTTTCCTTCAACATCAATGAGAGCATAATTTGACCCTGTTCCTTGAAGTACTTCTTTGCTCCTGCCTTTTTAATGGTCAGTGTGTCTGTGTAGAGAGATTCTGTCAACCTTTTAAACAAAGTCATAGCTGGCTGGACAAATATATGCTCTCCAGACAGTTTGATCCAGGGTCTCTTTGAATCAAAACTCACTTTCCCTCTAATCAGACTTCATTACATGCTGCTAGTCTTGTGATTTTCTGACTTTTATGAATTCAACTGCTGCATGTGATTTGACATGAACTGTTTCTTCAATTCTTCATTGTTTCTCAATGAACCGCCATCACAGGGTCTCTGAATCCAGTCACTATTATTTTGTTTCTCTGTTTAGAAAAGTTTATAAATGCATCTTTTTGGAAGTATTGAACAATTCTTGCAATTGTTTCTTGAGATCCTGCCACTCTGGCATTAGAAGGACACCCTGATCTTCTATAATGAGTTCTTTGGATGTAAGAACCGTATTCACCCTCTTCTCTGCCTCAACAAGTATATTTTCTGTGCTCCCAGTCACAGCAACATCTTCATTTTTCGATTGTGTAGACAGCAGTTATTTCATGAGATATAAAGACCTCAGGAACTCCAGGATTGAATGGTCAATCTTTAAGGGCTTCTGCTTCATTTTTATTTTCTTCTCAAGGACCCAATTCTTGAACATGATGATTTCTGTATTAAGACCTGATAAAACCAAGCGTTTTTTTTTTTTTTTTTTTGGAGTCAATGTGCGTCTGTGGAGAAGCAGCACTTTTCAAGCCATCTTGTAAAAGCAGAGAGTACATGGCAGGAGACATTTACATATTCTCTGTCACGCTTTTCTTCTCTCTCTCTTCGATTTGTTGCTCTCTAAAATGTTCTCCATGATGGGTTTCAGTCCAGTTATCTCATGGGTCATCCCAGCCAGTGTCAGGATCCCTTTAGAGGCATCCATATCAGTGAAAACCTGATCTTTCACCAATTTTTTAACATCACTCTCCACTTTAAACCATAAGAGGTGTGACACCGGCCACTCAGACGTTGTGTAGTTTGAGAGTATATTCTTGAAGGCATCACAGCCATACTTACTCCAGGCATCAATGTCTCTTCTGCTAACTCGTTTCTGTTTCAGTAATGCTGGATCAGGACTGAGCAAAGCTTCAGGTTTGTCCATGTTTATTTGACAGAAGTGTGAGCTCATCTGGTCTTTAATAGAAGAAATCTCCCCTTTCTTGTGGAGGAACTCCCTGATGGCAGGATGTACACTGACTGTAATGGGTTCAGGCAGCTTCAAATGTGGTCTGTTGCCACCATACAAGATCGCATCCAGTGATTTAAAGTAGGGATATATTGGAACTGGGACATTACAGATGGTAGTCTCTTGCTTCGAAACTTTCTCTTTGGCTGTAAAGAATGAAAGTTGCAGGTACAGAGAATCAGTGCATTGATATTGACAAAATGAGGTAAATGTATAGCAAATCTACTATAACAGCAAAGACTACCAAATGTATACGTTTTTATACCTTCTTCCTCCTTAAAGGTAATAATGGCTGCGTTTTCTGATGGATTTGTTTTAATTTCCCAAAATACAGTTCCAGCAGCATCTCGTTGTTGTTGGCCTCAGCTGGAAGATCCTCCACCCGCACACATGTGCTTCTCTCAAGTGCACAGGCCCTTAGATTCATCATCTTGCACTTGTCATGCGTCTTGCTCTTCTCAAGGAACTTTTCTGCATCTGTCAGAAACATTTTACAGAATTTGCCAAAACTCATTTGATCAAGTCATAATAACATATATATATATATATATATATATATATATATATATATATATATATATATATATATATATATGTTATTATGACTTGATCAAATGAGTTTTATAACACCCACCAGTAAAATATGAAATGTGTGTTAATTTATTAAATACCTAATTGTCATTTGTCAGATATACAAACCTTTTCTTCAGTCATCATGTACGGCTGAAGCATTGTGTTATCAAGATTAAGTTAAGTTTTGGGTGTAAAAAAGTCTTGACTATGTGATAAGCTTTCATTATGATAAAAGGAACAGGTATATTTTATAGTAGAACTTACCACTGGGTTTTTTAAACGTCACGACTGCTTTTCTTAATTCTGATATTAATTCTATGGTAAAGTCATTTTCAGATCGACTGCTGACGTTCTCCACCAAAAGAGTCAAAACATCTCGTTTAACATCATCTGGAAGGTTCTCCAGGATCACAGCACTTGATTCTTGAGGCTTCTTCACATCCAAATCAGTCTGATGGGCACTTTCACCTTCAGGCAAAATACAATATACATATTTAGTGCGTGCGCGCGTGCGTGTATGTGTACTGTTTTTATACATTGCACATTTAAGGTAATATAATCTGCCTACTATTTTTATGATTACTTTTGAACTAACTCGTTTATCACATATATTTGAATAGGATAATCTTGTGACGTATTGATGGAAAAATACAAAGAGAAAGAAAATGTATTCCATTCTTTACTATGAAAAACATTAAATATTACATTATTTCAGGGTTTCCCAGACTGGGGTTCGTGAGTTTAATGAAAAGCAATTAAGTAATTAAATTAGCATTTTTTTTAATAATTGAAAATTAAAAACAATAAAAATGAAAACTTACGAAAAAACATATTTTGTTTTAAAAATAAAATGTAAAGAAATTTTACAATTAACCGACATTAGAGAACTGTAAACATTATTTATTATTATTGACTTTTATTTTATTTTATTGTTGATCTAAAATATTAACTTAAATTCTCAAGGGTAACTTTAAGAAAATATATTAGGGCAAAGTTGGGGGAAACCCTGCAAATATGACATTTGTAAATATGAATATGAACGTGAACCTGTACATTTTAATGTGTTTAAAAGACGTCCAAAGACCGTAATGCGTAGTTAAATGACTCACTGAGTGACTATTCAAATAATGTATGTGTTCATCAAGATCTGATTCGATATGCAGTGCTGCAATGCTGAGAAATCACTTGTTAAAAGTTTTTTTTTTTTGTGAAAGTCTCGTGACTAGTGGCTGGTCTATGTGTGCATTTCCAAACCTTGGAAGAGTTAAACTTAAAATGTTAAGTGAAAATAAAGTAGATTTGGCCTAACTGCTAGTTACTTAATGGCTAAGCTACTGTCAAGCAACTGGGAAAAAATAGTTAAGCAAGCTACTTGGATATACCTATTTATATCTAGCTACCCCCTAAAACTGAGAAACACTACATTCTCAAAAGTTGAAAATTGATTCAGCAAGTGTTGGACCACCTTGCCTGTCCTTTTCCTACGCCATGTCTAAGAAATGCCTTAATAATGTTTTGTCCTTTGCCCAAAGGTCATGTTCTCTTTTGCGTTTCCCTTTTTTGTATCTGGCCATGATGCCCACTACAGACTACTAACAGCAAGCAGCTCTAAGTTGACTCTTGAGCCTGCACATTTTGTATGTCTCCCTTATTTGACATATTTCAGGTCTTGCAGTCTCTACTAATGAGCTCATGAGTTGAATCAGGTGTTTTAGATGAGGGAGACATAGGCCGTTTCTCAAAAGGCGTTCTTGTGTTCTCGTGGACTTGTGAATCGTCATCAGTCGCTGCCAAAGTACTCCAATTCAGAGTTCACATCTAACCAAGTACAGTTCAAATCATTGAGTTTATTGTCACTCGCCTCATCAATTTCCTCATCTTTCTCAATGTTTTCCTGTCTTTGAATTAAAATGATCAAATATAGGTGTGCATCATAGCTGACACTTGATGGACACTTTACAGTAGGTTTGGATAATGTAAGTCATTATGTTCAAATGCTATTGAGCTTTAAAGCCCCTGTCAATGATGAAAATACCTTATGACCCCACGAGAAACAATTAGGCTACCGTCCGAATAGGGCTTTAGATAGATTTGTGAACAATATTTGAGAGAAATTTATACTTAGAAAAGATCTTTGCGTTCAGCTCATGAAAAATGGGGACAAAAACAAAAGTGTTTCGTTTATAATTTTGTTCAGTGTATATACTAATACGTTACAATGGGACTTTTATTACAAAATGGGACTTTTATCTGTCCTCCAGAGGTCATTTCCTGTTAGCGTTCGCTGACTGGGGTTAGATTCCCGCTGCTGTATTGACACGTCACGAAGGTCAGGAACGAACTGATGGAAAAATGGCGACCACCTACAACACCTTCAATCTGTGAGTATTTATTCACTACTCTGATACTCTTTGATAGCTGATTATCGATTAGATTAATCGAAGAGAGATAACTGGTCGTCTTTAATCTGGTGAAGACTATAAATAACCCCCGGAAGCAGCAGTGACTTGCATGTTCAGTGAACTACAGGCGCCCTGCGTCTATGGATGTGTCTCATAACCTAAGTGAGCTGCCTACCTAGACAACAGCATTCTGTTGAAGTGATTGCTTAGACAGCATGTAAAGACATTATTATTCCCCAAAATTGTTATGCTAGTGGAGCAGCTCGTTATGTTTTGAGGCACAGCTTTTGCTGATGGTCATCAATCATGGTGATCAGATTCCAGTCAATTCAATTAAACTAAAATTGTTTTATTGATGGTCAGCAGAAGATTACTTTTTGCAATTTGGCTACCTCATTTTATTGTTGATGTTGTCGTTGATGATACAGAAATGAAACAATAAACCATATCAAGAAATAATTCCAAGTGCTTTGAAAGAAATCAGGATCAGGCATAACATTATGACAGTGAATAGAACTGGTTATCTCTTCATCACAGCACCTGTTAGTGGGTGGGATATATTAGGCAGCAAGTGAACATTTTGTCCTCAAAGTCGATGTGCTAGAAGCAGGAAAAATTGACAAGCGTAAGGATTTGAGCGAGGCAAGGGCCAAATTGTGATGGCTAGACGACTGGGTCAGAGCATCTCCAAAACTGCAGCTCTTGTGGGATGTTCCTAGTCTGCAGTGGTCAGTCTCTATCAAAAGTGCTCCAAGGAAGGAACAGTGGAGAACCGGCGACAGGGTCATGGGCGGCCAAGGCTCATTGATGCACGTGGGGAGTGAAGGCTGGCCCACCTTCAGGGGTCTAGTGGAGCCCATGCTTGGATGGGTCAGGGCTGTTTTGGCAGCAAAATGGGGACCAACACAATATTAAGACATAATGTTATGCCTGATCTGTGTATATATATAGAATAGGATGTGATTGATTGATTTCAGAGGCACATATGGATGAAATGAATGTAATACGAACATAAGTGAGTGTTATGCTCTGTTCCTTAAACTGTATTTTACTACATTGTGCATGAAGTCTAATAATCTTCACTTTCCTCTCCATTCACAGGCACACGACCCCTGAGAAGTTCTACATCGAAGCCTGTGATGATGGCGTTGGAGACGTCCTCGCCATTGACAGGGTGTCCACAGAAATGACACTGACAGGTACGAAAGAGAACAACTGGATGCTTGAAACCACAACTTTATGTCCTGTAGTGTAGACTTGATGAAAGGACAGACACTGTATCTGTACACACTGAAGGCTTTATCTGCTGAAGTGGTGCTGATAAGTAACTTGCCTCATTTTTATGTGGGTGCTTATTGCATAAATGCTTCGAGTTGAAAGCTCTTTTGAGGTCACAGAAGCATTTGAATGAATCATGTATGTTTCCCGAGTCATTATTCCTTAGTTAAACATCAGCAGAATTGCAAATTAAGTCATATTTGGAAAAGATGATACATTCTGCTATACATTAAATATCTAGCATTAGCTGAAAAATATTCAGTGTTGAATAATCAAAATATATCATTTTGAAAAATGTTTTTAACTTATTTTGATTATTATAATATAATCACTTCAACAAATTCTTAGTATGTGTAAACATACCTGGCAATAAAGCCCATTCTGATTCTGATAATAATTATCATTATTATATAATATTATTTTTTACTATTTAATATTATTAAATTAGAATTTTTCTCCCTATAACATTAATCAAAATATCCATTTTATATTTAAATAAATAATAATATTAATATAACAATATAATACAAAATACATTATATTTTTCCTATAATATAATTGATTCAGACCGATAACCTTAATATTCTGTCTTCTGTTGTCTTTCAGTGAGGAAGGACGTCCCTCCTTCAGCAGTGACACGACCAATATGTGGCATTATGGGAACCATACGGCTGGTGGCAGGTACGATCTCTGTTGACTCTATTCAATATCTGTTAAATCTATTACATTTCTATTAGTGTGATTTCAAACATTTATTCCTAATATTAATCTTTGTTAATGTTAATGGGTTAGTTCACCTTAAAATGAAAATGAAGTCATAATTGACTCACCCTGGTGTTGTTTTAATGCTGTGTGCCCTTCTTTCTTTTATGGGCCACAAAAGGAGAATAAAAAAAAAGTCCCTCTTGCACTCGTCCATACAATGCCAGTGAATAGCGACCAACATCAAGGTTTTGAATAAAATACAAAAGTATCACAGAAAGATCCCATGCAACATGTGCCATATATATATATAAGAACAAAAAACATGACTAAATACATTCCAATGTACCTTCTTCTTTGAGGTTGTGTTTGTTGCAATAAGAAGTTATCGCATTTACGTCTGTCAGCTGTCATTCTGACTGTCATAAGACAAACAAAGTTCTGTTCTGGAGATATTGAACTCAGTGAAGAAAGTACACTGAATCTTTTTTGGGGGATTTCAAGGCATTGTATTTCGGATCACGTTTTTGTTGATCTTGATTTCTCACAACTTGTGTGCTTTTTCTGGGCAAGACAGAGTGAACTGCGACGCTAATAGTTTAACGTGCACGTCGCATAGCTGTGCACAGAAGACCAAAGGCCAAGGGCAGGACATTGTTAGATAATGCATTAAATTGAACTGTGGTTTTTCATTTTTATATAAATATGTTGTATCTGTACAAAATGTCAATAAATATATTCTTGGGGGAAAAAAACATTGAATTTCATATGATATACCACCTGAACACTTACACTTACTAATACTTTTGAGTCTTTTTTGAAAAAGCTTGATGCTGATGGGTATTCACTGCCATTATATGGACAAGTGTGAGCAGCACTTTTTAAGAAATTCTCCTTTTGTGGTCCATTAGAGAAAGAAGGGCAAATGGCATTAAAACGACACCAGGGTGAGTAATTTAGGACTTAAAGGGTTAGTTCACCCAAAAATTTAAATTCTGTCATTAATTACTCGCCCTCATGTCGTTTCAAACCCGTAAGACCTTCGTTCTAGACTGGGTAAACCCAGCCTGATCTTCCGGTGATTTGATTTCGCCCTGCAACTCAGTCTGGAAACCTGTACATTAATTTCTACTGCTTCTGTTACACTTTTGCGGGAACCAATCACAGACTGGCTTATCCACCTGGCGCGCTATTGGCGGGTTTGACACAATGATGGATAGAGAAGCGATGGATCGTTGCCCGTTGATAATGCCTCTTGGGGTCTGATTGGTTGAAGGACTATCCAATTGCATACAGAGTCATTTGAATTATGCTCGTTGATGACGCCTCTTGTGCAGTAGAAAATACCTAGCAGTCTGCCAAGACCAATGTTCAATCTTAAATTGAGCTTGGTCTGGTGATAGCCAGACAACCTTCGTTCATCTTTAGAACACAAATGAAGATATTTTTGATGAAATCTGAGAGCTCTCTGACCCCTCCATAGACAGCAACGTAATTAACACTTTCAAGGTCCAGAAAGGTAGTAAAGACATCGTTAAAATAGTCCATGTGACTCCAGTGGTTCAACCTAAATTTTATGAAGCAACGAAATTCGTTTTTGTGTGCAAAAACAAACAAAAATAACGACTTTGACACAGACTAGAAAGAAATTGTTTAACAGTCTCATACGCAGTTTATGTTGCACTGTATTTACAATAGGTTTGTCGAAATTAATCGTTTCTACGATGCATCGCGATGCAGACGAGGACGATTCGGTATCGGTTCAATAATAGACCATAACTGATTATAATGTACTGACGTCATTTGTCACGTACGTGCTTTGTTGCGTTAGTATACAATGGCAGAGGGAGGCGAGAAGCGAGTGCGAGTCATTATAAATGCTCAAACTACTTTAAAAGCCGACATCTGGGCACATTTCGGCTTTTGTGAACAACCTGGTAGCACGACCTGGAGAAGACACGCTGTGTGTAAATCATGTCATGCACAAATAAAATATGCAGGGACTAACTTGAGAAACCTCGTCAGCCGTTTTCACCCTGAGCTGTTAACGCATGTCAGTGCCAAGGTGGACCCAGCTCAGCTAAAAGTCGTATGTGACAATAACGACACATTTCATTAGCAAGGACTGGAAGTTTTTGTCACACATGCTGCAAACGAGAGCCGTTTATGAGTCTCACACGGGGGCTCATCTGGCAGACCTACTGTCTCATGTTGTGGAAAAATGGCAGCTATCAGATAAAGATGTAGTGCTTGTGACAGGTAATGCGTCAAACATGATCGCTGCAACTCTATTCAGGTCATTCCCGCATGTAAAATGCTTTGTGCATACGCTGAATCTGGCATCCCAGCGCGCACTTAACCCTCTGGTGCTCTTCGTTTAGGGGTTGCATTGGTTGTTTTCCCGGTCATTAGTGACCGGACACCTAAAAATTAAACTTCCTCCACCCCAGTAAAATCATTGCAATTTATTTTTCTTCAATAATATTTTTTTCCTTTTAATTTTGTATTTTGAGATGATTTGATGATATTTTTTTTATATGTATGCAATAATTATGGTCTATTTTTGCCATTGAAAATTAGAATTTTTTTTTGTAATTATTATTATTATTATTTTTTAATATTGCAGTATTTCAGGTTAAAATAGAGACTAGGCCTTCAAAATATTTTTTTTAAGGCAGATTAGTGCCCTCTTTTGGAATTATTCAAGAAATCATGCAACCATGGGTGTAATCACTTTTTTGTTGTTGATGGATTTGAATATATATTAAAAAAATCTCAAAGACTATTTATTATAAAGTTTTAGATATTTAATTTTTTTTGTTAGAAACATAATTTGTGTTTTTGTAGATTTCCCATTTTTTACCTATGGTGGTCATTTTTGACTGAAGAGCACAAGTGGGAGTATTTTTTTTATGACCACTTAGCATGCTCGAATCATGCCCTAAATGTTTTTGTGTGTTTACATACCCAATGCTAGAAAAGTCACCAAGTTCCATATCATTCTGATGAAGCTCTGATTTTTAAAAATTCTAAATGTGGTCCATAGGTTCAGTTTTTCATAGGTAGGTAGGTGTGTGTGTGTGTGTGTGTGTGTGTGTGTGTGTGTGTGTGTGTGTGTGTGTGTGTGTGTGTGTGTGTGTGTGTGTGTGTGTGTGTGTGTGTGTGTGTGTGTGTGTGTGTGTGTGTGTGTGTGTGTGTGTGTGTGTGTGTGTGTGTGTGTGTGTGTGTGTGTGTGTGTGTGTGTGTGTGTGTGTGTATATAAGCGTACGTACATGTGTGTGTGAGTGGATGTGTCTATCACACTCTTGATGTTTTAGTGTCACCCCTTTACTGCTGTGTACTTTTTTTCAGCATCGTGGCCGATTTGTAGATTGTACACACAAATATTCAGAGAATTTGTGTTTTTGCCGATTTCCCATTCATTTCCTATGGTAGAATTCCTGTATTCTGTATTTCACCGGTAACCAGTGAAGAGAGATTTATGTAGGTGTTATGGGATCCCATTTTTTGGTTTTTGTTAAGATTCTCGCTGCAGCATTTTGAACGTACTGTAGACGAGCAACGAGAGAGAAATAATTGTCTGATATATCATTGGTTAAAAGCGTAAACAAGCCTCCACGACGTGCTGGCTACGTCATATCATTACGTTAACATACCGAAACGTCAGACCTCATTTAATCTGAAATGGACAAAAGAGCACAAATTTATATCATATAGAGATGCTTCTCATGGATTTTGCACTGTGGATTTCATGGATTTTGCACTGGTTGTGAAATGTTATGTTTTCTGGCACTGTGCAAGATTATTTGTTTATTTATGTATTTCTTTTATTTCCAGAAGTCCAGAAATGTTATGTTTTCAGGCACTGTGCACTTTGCAAGACAGGTTCATCTCAGTGGTCAGTTTTTAAAACAGACATTACAATGTCTTGAATTAATACAAATACTGTGAACAAACACTTGTTTGCCTCTTCTGTAAAACATAGGTCTACATCAAGATGTATGGTAGATCAAATCTGTCTGGCAATTAATAGAGTAGGCTATTTCAGAATCACTATCATGAAACTATCGATATGGACAAAATTGTATTGCAGTTGCGAGTACACCAGCAAGTCCTATGCAATTATTCTTGCCTCACTAAATGCCACAAAGTGTCCTCCTTTTTGGTGTTGATGATGGCCACCCTAAGTGCATCGTCAATGCATCGTGATATCGAATTGAACTGAATCGATGACATAAATCGTAAGCGAACCGTGAGACCAGTGTAGGTTCACACCCCTAATTTACAACGTAAACTGCGTAGGAAACTGACACAGGCTAGAATGAAATTGTTGAATAAAGTCGTTATTTTTACATGAACAATCAATGAACAATTCGATTTTTACTAACATTAAGAAATATATTGTTAGCTAATGCATGCATATGTTAGCTAATGCATGCATATTGTAAAGTGTTACCTTAAAATGCGTTCTGAACTCTGAATGATGCTGACCCTGCTCTCTCTGTTTTTTTTCAGGCATGTACCTCATCGTCATTACAAAGAAGAAGAAAGTGGGTGACCTGTTTGGCCACGCGGTCTGGAAAGCAGCTGACTTTGACATAATTTCATACAAGAAGACAGTTCTGCATCTGACTGATAATCAGGTCGGTTCGTTCTCAGTGTTTTCAGTAAGCATGCCTTGAATACACTTCCATTACTGGTGTCACCGCAGGGAGTTGTTATTTTGACTTGGACGTTTGCCCACAGTATTTATGGGACTTTTGAGCATCTCTTTATTTAAACAGAACCAAACCACAATCTTGGACCATTGAATGCTTCAAAATGTATTTTGAGCTGAGATATTTTTGTTTTGCTGGAGTTCTGTATAAGAAAGGTTATCCAGGTCATATTTTCCCCCATCAATAAAAAGACAAAAATGACATTAATAAAATATAAAATGTGTTCTTTAGACAGGCTTCTTTTTCTTTAAGCAAAATAATATTTTAATGAGTTTAGGGTTGCGTGTGACCATGTTCTCGACAGGTTTTATAGTTTAGTGTGTCAAATAAATCAACCAAACTTCACTAGAGAAACAATGTGACATTGACATTGTTTTGAAGAAGTCAAACTTTTTTAGGTAAGGTTTTCTTTTGTGTTAAAGGATTAATTCACCCAAAAATGAAAATTCTGTCATTTAATGACTTCCCCTCATGTCGTTAGACACCCGTAAGACCTCCGTTCATCTTCAGAACACAAATGAAGATATTTTAGTTGAAATCCGATGGCTCAGAAAGGCCCCCATTGGCACAATGGTCTTTGTTTAATGTTTGTTTAATGGTCAATGTTTAAATGTGTAATAAAAGCAAAATTAATTCTGTTCATCATATAAAGCGATCAAGTCTCATCAGAAAATCTGGACTAAACCGCTCAATTCATATGGATTAGTTTTACGATCTCTTTGTGAACTTTTTGAAGTGTCAAAGTTTCAGTTGCGTAGCTGTCAATGGAGGGACAGAAAGCTCTCAGATTTCATCAAAAAGATCTTCATTTGTGTTCTGAAGATGAGCGAAAGTCTTGCGGGTTTGAAATAACACGAGGGTGAGTAATTAATGACATAGTTACATTTTTTGGATGAACGATCCCTTTAAAGAGGTCATAAACAAGTCAAAGCAAACGGGACATTGTGATGCGCTACAATACCATACAGCATCAACATGCACCCATTCAGAAAGAAAGTGTAGACAGCCTCAAACAGTTGTGGCACGTCATGCAAAAAAATGCGACTGGGGCAGATACGTAGGATGTGAAACGCTCGCGTTCGCTCTAGACACAGCTAAAAGTATTCCTTATATGTTGAACCTTTTTATTGAAACTAGCATAGTTTTACCTGTTAAGACATGCCTTCACAAGCCACCTTCAAAGGTGCCACTACATACTTCATCTTAAACACCATTTTGTGGTTTTGATGTTAATATTTCCTTGGTTAATGTATATTTATTGCTTTTAGTCAGCAGAAATAAAAACATTATTCATAAAACATTATAATATAAGTAAGATAACATTACCTAAATGCAGCCTAACTCAGAAACTTTGTCTTATTGAAACTAATGTTTCTATGGACCTTCCAGATGCAAGACAACAAAGCCTTCCTGTCCATGATCAACAGCGTCCTGAATACAGACGGTTTCTTCTTTGCCACGGACTATGACCTGACGCACACGCTACAGCGCCTGGCCAACACCAGCCCAGAGTTTCAAGAGATGACCTTACTGGAGCGGGTGAGAAGAGATCCTCAGCTCCTACATTTACATGTACATTTTCATTTAGCAGACACTTTAATCTAAGGCAGTGGTTTTCAAACCTGTCCTTGAGGCACCCCAGCCCTGCACATTTTGTGTCTCCCTCATTTATCACACCTGATTCAACTCATCAGCTTGTTAGTAGAGACTGCAAGAACTAAATTGGGTGTGTCTGATAAGAGAAACATACAAAATGTGCAGGGCTGGGGTGCCTCCAGGACAGGTTTGAAAACCACTGATCTAAGGTAATCAAAGTCTTGATGATGTTTTTGGCCTCTACTAGAATAGGTCTTCATGCTTGAATGTACAATAAAAAAAAATAATTCTTCATATTTGACATTGTTGCAGCTCCTCTCTTCCCAGTCTGTCAGTAACGCTCTGTTTAGTTCCTGTCTCTATGAATCCCCTCCTTCTGAAAAGCACAATGTGCTCTGATTGGTCGGCACAACCAGTGTGTTGTGATTGGTCAAGCTCTTTGTGCGTGTTTGGGAAATGGCACACCCTTACCTTAACCGCCAGTTTCAACACACTACTAACTCACTCAACCAGGTCTCACCTCTTTTGCGTATGCCTTGGGCAGGAATTATTTAAAATAGGAATATTGTGGCGTGTTCGTTCCCGGACGAAAACTCAAGACTACAATGAAGGCGTTTCAGGGAGTTCAGAAACAGTGACACTGATATAGAGTTAGATTATAGTAAGATTAGGACTTTTTTAAAGAGGCAATAAACATGAGAAGTTCTAGTAATGCAAAGCTTCAGACATTTTTCATAACAGTACAAGCTAGAACAGGGATGAATTAAGGAATGGTGAAACCTAGACAGTTTTTTTTTCAGCTGGATGTTAAGTTATGAACATATCTATCATGTAACATCCCAATTCTATGAGGTTTAATGTATTAACGTTTGATAATGCATTAACTAACATTAAAAAAGAGTGGGCAGTACATTTGTTGCAGCATTTATTAATAATAAATGCAACTGTTTATGTTAGCCCAGGTCCGTTAAATAATATTGGCCCGATTTCACAGACAGGGTTTAGATTAAGCCAGGATTAGGCCTTCGTTCAATTAGGACATTTAAGTAGCTTTTATAAACATGCCTTAGAAAAAAATATCACTGGTGTGAATCTTGCGACAAAAACAATGACACTGACATATTTTAAGATATATCAGTGCAAGTGGCTTTCAGTTCAAACAGCTCAAACATGCATTTTAGTCTGGGACTAACTCGTCTGTGAAACCGGGGGATTATGTATTAGTAAATGTTGAAATTAACCTTTAATTTCATTATTAGTGCATGTTAACCAATGTAGTTAAGCTAACTAATGTTAACAAATGGAATCTTATTGTAAAGTGTTACTGTGTGTATTTCATGTTTTTCTTGACCTCTTGATTATTTGCTGCTTTCATGAGGTATGACATATGAAACTGTTATTATAGCCTCATCTTATTGTTTCATACAGGCGGATCAGAGATTTGTGTGGAACGGCCACCTTCTCAGAGAATTCATGGCACAGCCTGAGGTAAACGCAAGATTGTTTTAGGTCGAGCTACTATTTTAAGAGTTACTCAGTTAGACATTGTGCAGAACTGTTTCTGGGCCTGATTATACATGTAGAAAAAGAAGGAATGAATTCATACACATTGTATTTTCTCTTGCAGCTTCACAAATTCGTCTACCCGGTTATTCACGGCTGTATCCTTTAACATCTCTGACACATTTCAGTCAACATCGATGAGTGAAATAGAAGTGTCTTTTTTGGGCCTTAAATATTTTGCAATGTATGAACACCGTTAGGTGATGCAGTGCTTAAAACGTCTTCATAAGTCACTGTCCAAACGCGCTCAGATAGATGTATAGTCCTTAATCTCCGCTCAGTTATCACTATGAAGTCTTGCTGCATCAACGGCAAAATCTTTGACTGGATCATCATTTCCAGGAGGAGCTGCTTCCGCGCTGGTGTCCGCTACTACGTCAGAGGTAACGCTTGTGTGGTTTGAGACATTGGGTGTTTTTGCTTTATAAGCTACTAAACGCTCTCTTCCTCTTCCAGGTATCGACTCTGAGGGTCATGCGGCCAACTTTGTTGAGACCGAACAGATTGTTCAGTATAATGGAGGAAAAGCTTCATTTGTTCAGGTAAGCCTCTGAAATGTATGCATCCAAATATCAGTTTTCATGCTGTTATGCTGATCCGTTTATTGAGGAATTACGTTTTTCACATTTCTGCCAGTACGGGAATTTTCCAGTCAGCTCTCTGATGTTTCGACCATAGACTGTAAAAATATATGGACGTAGTGTCCGTGACGTCACCCATAGGATTCTGAAGAGCAGTTCTGAAGCGTAAAGTAGGGTCGAGCTGGCCGTTGCCATCTTTGCAGCTTGTTACTCCCGGATAATAGAAAATGGGCAAAGAGATGGGATGTGGGCGGAGCTGAGGTGATGCGATGACTAATAGACAGCAGATAAATGGCTATCCACCTGTCACTCAAAGTGGTCACGCCCATAATTATGCAGAACTTTAAGGCTTTATATAATGTAAACACAGTTGTCATGAAGGGCAAAATTAGCCATATAGACCAAAACCACAATTTGTACTAGACTGTTAACATGTTTTATTCTGCTGTAAAGTTGGCCATTTTAACATGGGGCTCAATGAGATTCTGCTCCTTCTGGAGCCTGTCTCTAGTGGCCAGTCAATGAATTGCAGTTTAAGTCACTTCCATATTGGCTTCAAGAGAAACAGCCGCTTGGTTTCGACCAGTAAATCAGCCATTTTTTTTGTCAATAAGTAGGAGATGTGTTTGTCAAGGAAACGGCTTCTGTCACAAAAATATGAAAATCCTGATCTTATTCCTCAAAAAGTTGTCTAGGGTCACATTTTACCCCAACAATGGAAAAACAAAAATTATATTAATATTATATGAATTATATTTGTTTATAATATAAATATATTGCAAAATATGTTCTTTAAGCAGAATAATATTTTAACAATTTTAGGATGATATGTGACATGTTCGTGATGGGTTTTATGAAAATTACTGTTTTATAGTTTGTAAAATAAATCAACCAAACTTCACTAGATAAACACTGTAACATTGTTTTTAAGAAGTCACTCTTTTGTGGCTTTAACATGGTTTTAATGTTTATATTTTCTTGGTCAAATAGGCCTTTCAGATGTATTTATGTTGCATAAATAATTAATCAGGAAACGTTTTTTTTGTTGTGCGTCAAGTCCAATAATGAACTGTTAAGATCAAACTGAAATGATCAGGAGTGTTGTTAAAATTCAACTTCTGTAGAAAAATTGGATAGTGTGCGCACCCCCCCCCCCCCACCAAAAAAAAAGGATTGAATTTTCTACCATATCCGAGAGGAATGTATCGGCACGCTGATCTGCCAGTTGTGTGTCTACTCATGTGTTTGCACAATGAGGCATTCAAAATTGAATGGCCAAATTTATCTTCATAAAAGTTCTCAATGTTGTTGCAGATGAAATATAATGTGATTAACATTAATTATCCTAACCTGATGAAAATATATGAATTCAATCACTCAAACCCCTTTATCTAAATCTCTCTACTTAACCGCCTGTCTTGCGCATCTGCCATGTTTGTCTTTTTTTTTTACCTTCCATTTTTATAGGTACAATCGAAACTTCATCTAAAGCGCAATGGGTTGTGGGCAATATTAGTTGTTAGAGTGTGCATGGATCTGCACTTTTGATTCTAACCGGGAAAAGTAGACCATCCGGGTATCTTAGGAATACTCATTTCAAAATACTATGATTTGGGACACACTAATCATAATTTCAAATACTATTTAGGGTGGTAAGTATGCGAATTGGGAAACAGATTTTATTTTGTGAACATCTTCCATCTTACTCTTATGGTATGAAATCCATCTGAAATTGTACTTTCTTCATCTAGTGTAGTTTGAGTGGAATTTTTGAGCTCTTAACTCTTTCCCTGCCAGCGTTTAAAAAAAAAGTTGCCAGCCACCGCCAGGGTTTTTGATCATTTTCACAAAAATGTAATGGCCCATAGAATATTTTGTTGTATGAATATCTGAGCATGCAATATATCAAAAGAAAGAGCAGACCCTGATTACACTTAAATATGGGAAAGTTTCATAAAAAAAGCAACATTTTGAACAAAAAGCTGAGAAAATCACGTTTTTGTCAAAGACTACATCCAGATCAGTTTCAGAGTGATGATCAAACACAGCTGGAGTAGATCGAGTCCATCAACACCCCTAATGCTTCACAGTCCTAGAGCTCGCCCTGGGTCGACATTTCATTCAACAACATTAGGCAGTTTTGATTTATATGATGTTTAATGTTGATGATCGCGTTATTTTACATATGCATCTGCTTACATAAGATCGCTTGTTTTTTTGCGTCTTCCTCGCCTGTGTTTTGATCAGGAGATTCTGTACTCATTCAGAAGATGAGTTATAGCTCCCCCTACCGTATAACAGTGGAAACCTGGAAACACTGAAAATTCCTTGTTTGGCAGGGAAGCGTTTTCTCTCAAATAACAGAAAATTACGTATTCAGCGGCGAAAGAGTTCATGTTGGAGTAAATCTACATGGTACATTAAACTTTTTTATTTCAAACTATCTAGGAAAATATGTATATTTTTTATGATCTGATCCCTTTATATAAACTTTTATTAACCATTAGTTAAGAATGAAGCCATGATCTTTATGGGATCACTCCTAAATGTCCGTCTGTATGGTCGATTCTCACGGGTACAAAGGCAAACGGCATCTGTGGGCAGCAGAGATCAATGTCACAGTGGTTTGATGAATCATGAACCACAGATAACAAATAAATACACACTTGTTTTTGATCTGTGAATCCATGAATAGATATGCAGCCGTACAACGTCTTGTCTATTTTTAAGTCCCTGCTAAAAACTTTTTTTATTTTCCTTAGTGTACTGATTACCGTGATATGTTAAACTTTTCTATAGGTGGTTTTTATATTTTATGTGGTTTATTTATATGTTTGTGTGATATTCTTGCTCTTCTGTAAAGCACTTTGGTCAGCCTGGGGGCTGTTGGAAATGTGCTATACAAATAAAATTGAACTTAAACTTGAACGTCATGATTTAATAAATAAATAAATAAATAAACGATTCAGACCGTGAGGTTTCTTTTTCCCACAGTCTAGAGAGGAAACTTCCCGAAATGTTGCTCGGTTTTTTGTTTTATTTTTCTTGCAATTGTCTCCATTCTGAATGCGGGATGCAAGTTTGTGAAGCAAGAATCCCAACATTTCTTATAAGACAAGTTGTGCTTTCTTTTGATATCTGCTAATGAATGAATAATCCAGTAAATGTCTGTCATCTCTGTCCACAGACTCGAGGCTCTATCCCGTTCTACTGGTCTCAGAGGCCGAACCTCAAGTACAAACCAAAACCACTGATCAGCAAAAGCATCAACCATGTGAGATGCTTTCTTTACTTTTCTTTCTTGTTTTGTTTGAGGGTCAGTGACGAATAAAGATGTGTTCATGATGGTTTGATACGGTTATGAACATTTGGTGGCATCACTTTATAATATACATTTTTACTATTTATTTATTTATTTTATTTTACTATTTATTTATTTAAAAAAAATTTTTTTATTTATTTTACTTTTTTTGTTACTATTTATTTATTTATATTTTACTATTTATTTGTTACTATTTATTAATTTATTTTTACTATTTATTAATGTATTACTATTTTTATACAATAATAAAATAAAATAATTGTATTTTATAATTTTACACTTTAAAAAAAAAAAAATCAATTATGAAGTTCTATTGTAAACTTTATTAAAACACAAAAATGTAATTCCGAAAACTTGTTTATTATTGAAGAGGTGCATTGTCAGTATAAATTGTGTGTGTGTATATGTAAAACATATGTGCGTGTGTGTAGAGATGAATGGTTATAATAGTAGTAATAGATCTAGACATGTTGTCATTCATTCTTAAACAATAATATCTCAAGTGTGTTAATATTTATCTTCTATTTTGAAATGTTATTTTCTGTGTGGTTCTGTGTACGTTTTTTAAAATGAGATTAGCCGTTTTAAATTGCTTTATAGTAATCAGTCTGCCATTGTTGTGTGTCTTCATTTGTGTACCGCTTCTCCTCTCACAGACGGATGGTTTCCAGAGACATTTCGACTCTCAGCTCATCACGTACGGCAAACAAGTGATTCTGAACCTGGTATGTTTCCTGTATTTGCTCCGTTCACATTGAGGTGTCGCTCCCAGGCTGGAAATATCTCATTAAGATCTCTCTTTATTCTCCAGGTAAATCAAAAAGGCTCTGAAAAGCCGCTGGAACAGGCCTTTGCAAAGATGGTGGGCAATCTGGGCAACGGCATGATCAAGTGAGTTGATCTGGGAAATCTCATAAAGCACTGATACTGATCCACAAATGCCGAACTCAGAGTGTGTTCATCTGCAGGTACATCGCGTTTGACTTTCACAAGGAGTGCAGTCGTATGAGGTGGCATCGCCTGCAGATCCTGGTGGACATGGTGGCGGAAATGCAGGATGAGTTTGGGTATGTGGTGCTTGCATGCAAAAAGAGCTTTTTATCTGTTATAATCTGCTGGTCCTGGTTATTATTTGAATGCTCTTATTTGTTTATTTTTTTCATCAGCTACTTCCTGGTGGATTCAGACGGATCGGTCCAAATTCAGCAGGACGGGACGTTCCGAAGCAATTGCATGGACTGTCTGGACCGAACCAACGTCATCCAGAGTCTGCTGGCCCGTCGCTCGCTGCAGTCGCAGTTAGAGGTGCGTGTGATGAGACTATTTATCATCCTCCATGTGCTTGGAGGTTTTTAACCTGTCAAATTCTTTCCATGATTGGAAAGAATGGAATGGAGTCCATGATTGGATCATTATAGCAGTGATTATTATGTTTCTAGCATGTTATATGTTTGGCCACAGTTCTTCTGACCCTCATTGATGGTTGTTTAAGAAATGAAAAGCTACACACTCCATGTAGGAAGACACATCATGGCCATATTCCCGGGTGACAATGTCAAGATAAATATTTCCATCAAGAGGTGCATTAATTTTGGGTCCAGATCTTTTATTGCCAATGCAAGAGTCCAGCACTCTGTAAAGTCTCCTCCAGCACATCCCAAACACTTTCAATGAGTTTAAGGTCTGGACGCAGAGGTGATCATGCTCCCTCAAAACCATTCTTTCACAGTCTGAGCCTGATGAATCTTGACATTGTCATCCAGGAATATGGCCATGATGTGTGGTTGTTTAAGAAATGAAAAGCTACACACTCCATCAATGAGGGTCAGAAGAACTGTTGCCAAACATATAACATGCTAGAAACATCATCATCACTGCAATAATGATCCAATCATAGCATTTGCAACTTTTTTTTAGCCGGGCAGTGTATAAAGCAAATATCACCAAAATATGGAAATATATGAAGAAATTTCTTTATACTTCCTAGACCAGTGGTTTCCAAACTGGGGTACGTGAGGTGACAGAGGGGGTACGCGAACAAAATGAGTTTTGCCATTCATTTAAATCTACCCACCCTTAAAATAACATTAAAACAGAGGATGTATTTCTGACAGGCAACATGCTGTAAAGACATGACATCCAATTAAATTACCTTTATCTTTTGTGGTCAAAACTGACTGTATCCACACAAGCAGCATGCGTATGATTGCGTGCCTGTTAGAAAATCGCACTTCAATACTGCCGTTCTCAATAAAGTAGACCTCCTTTGTAAAAGTGGGGATTTAGCACTTACTAGCCTGAAGTAATGTGACCCTGGACCAAAAAAACAGTCATAAGTGTCTTTTTTTTTTTTTTTTTTTTTGAGATTTATACATCATCTGAAAGCTGAATAAATAAGCTTTCCTTTGATGTATGGTTTGTTATGATAGGATATTTTTTTGCCGAGATACAACTATTAGACGATCTGGAATCTGAGGGTGCCAAAAAAAAAAAACTAAATATTGAGAAAATCTCCTTTTAAAATTGTCCAAAAGAAGTCCTTAGCAATGCATATTACTAATAATAATATTTAAAATATATATATATTTATGGTTGGAAATTTACAAAATATCTTAATGAAACATGATCTTTACTTAATATCCTAATGATTTTTGGCATAAAAGAAAAATCGATAATTTTGACCCATACAATGTATCCTCGTCGCGTCTATCTGTTCTACAATGTGCATACAGTCATGAGTTTCTGCTCAATATCGGCAGAGCCACATCTTTAGAGATAAACCTCACGCACGCCGAAGCTTGGGCTGCACTGACCGGTCAGCCTTCAACATCCCCGACCCCCAGTACTGCATCTGGCCCACAGCGGAGGCACCAAACGCGGCACGAGATTAAGCAGAAGGGGGGTAAGTGTGAGGGTATCCGGCTAGGCTAGCCAGCTTTCCCCACAATAAACTGGATTACATTCGATTACTGCTGTTGTGTCTTTGTTTGCGCTGTGTAAGTTACTCAATGCTCATCACTGACGCTTTTCATATGATTGGAACATATCTAGAAATAATGCTTTAATCAACACTTACTAACTCGTTCATCTCGCTGTAATGGTTCATTGCATGTGTTACAAAGTTGGTAATAATGATGAAGACGGACTCGGCGTGACTGGGACTCGTGTTTTTTCAGAACTCTCAGATACAAACACAATAAACTCGCGCTGACAGACAGCGCTCTCACAACTCAGTAGTTACTATAAATAACTTTGTTTGCAATCGCTCCGTCTCCGTGATGTCCGGTTCGCGAACGAATCTTTTTTTTGAATCGGTTCTTTTTAGTGAACCGAACCAGTTCACCAAATCGGACTGAATCGTTCTAAACGGTTCGCGTCTCGAGTCAGCGCTGATCCATAATTTACTAAAGTTTCTAACTTTCTGACATGAGTGACAGCCCCTCCGACTAGAAATAAACTAATAACCTGAAGTATATGCTACTAACTAAAACAGTTCACTGAACTGAGACATGCTGAGAGAACTGATGTGAAGTGAACTCAGGTCCATCCGTCTCTCTGGCAGCAGCTCGTGCGTCGTAGACCTCGTTAAACCACGCCCCCTCCGCTCATTTCAAATGCAAAGATGTCAGCCAATCACAACAGTGGGCGTTTTTACTGAAGTCTCACAGCAGACACGCCTCTTGAAACAGGGCATTCAGCCACAGGGCAAACATCAGTATAGAAAAAATGCCTTTTATTTCTAAATTATGACATTTTATGATGTAAAAATCATACTAACAATATAAGTACACCTCAGGAAACATTATAAAATAATAGAAAAAAGCCATGCCATGGGACCTTTAAGGGGGCAAATATTGTCCCTTAATGGAAAAGGTGTGACTGCAGTCGATGTGGATGAGAGGGGGTACGCAGAAGGATGTTTTAACGGCACTTTAAAAAGTTTGGGAACCACTGCCCTAGACCAATGTCATTATTTGCAATCCGTACAGAAATACTGTATGAAGACTGTTTGAAATGTGTGTAATGTCTTCTAAAAGATGATTATGTCAGCTTATATGAGTACGCAAACATATAGATCTGTCCGTTAGCTGTGAGGTTACATCATGTTTCTGTCTTGTTTATGTATAGAGGTTGGGAGTTTTACATATGGGGCAGCGGATTGAAGAACAGGCGGATTTTGAAAAAATATACAAGAATGGTAAGCAAACACTAAGGCTGATATTCAATAGTCTGTCTGTGTGAGACGGTCTCATTCATACCCTTCTATTCTTGCTTTTCTTGTTTTAATTCCCTGCAGCATGGGCGGATAACGCCAATGCGTGTGCCAAACAGTACGCTGGCACAGGAGCCCTGAAGACGGACTTCACACGGTAAGCAGGACCGTCTTCTGCTCCGCTTGTGTCTGGAGTAAATGTGGGAGGGATTGTAGAAGATGATTGGTTCTCTGTGTCCTCAGGACAGGAAAGAGAACCCAGTGGGGTTTGCTGATGGACGGATGGAACTCCATGATCAGATACTACAAGAACAACTTCTCGGATGGGTTCAGACAGGTGAGACTCAAAGGGACAAACCAGTTCCTTAATTTGTCTTAATTACATATTTTATTGTTGACCCAGGAAGAGGTATAGACTGTGAAGCTGTGGGGTGTTGATCGACATGATCTACTCCAGCTGTGTTTTGATCATCGGTCTGAATCCCACCCAGACAAAGTCTTGAACAAAAATGTAGCTTTTTTTTAATGAAACTTACCCACATTCAAGTGTTGATACAAAAAAAAAGAATGCATGAAGCTAGAATTTTTATTTATTTTTTTAAATCACAGGCTCTGTTCTTTCTTTTGATTTTATATTCTGTGTTCAGATATTCATAAAACTAAATATTCTGGGTTAATGTATGTGAAAAAGATAAAGTCTGGCACTGACAGGCAACTTTTGTTAAATACTGAGATATTGTTAAGAAAAAGAACAAACTGCTGGTGAAAGCGTTTCAAACCTTTTTGACCTGAAATACTAATATTTCTATGATAATATGTATAATAATGTTTTGGTAATTTAACAATACATTTCCATGTTTTTCAAGTCAGCTTTATTTCTATAGCGCTTTTCACAACACAAATTGCTTCAAAGCAGCTTTACAGTGATGATAGGACATTCATTTTCTTTTAGATGAAAGCTAAAGTAAGTTTTTGATTGATTTAATTTCTGTTGTAAAAAATGATTTCAAAATGTAAAAACGCATTTTGAATTTAAATCCAAAATTTTGAATTTGTATCTCCTAATTTCAACTGTTCATCTCACAATGATTTAGCATGTCATATTTTTGATTTTTTTTTATCTCACTATTATGACTTTTTAATCTAATAATGAGGACATTTAAAATAATATTTTCAACATTTTATCTCTTAATTATGACTTAATGATAATTGAAATGAGCTAATCAGTAGTATAGTTGATTACTTTCATTTTTTTAATCTATTTAAATATAGTTTTCATTTTAAAGTAATTTAATTACATTTATTTTCATGGTGTAATTCATTTTGTTTTTTTTCATTGTTTTTCATTTTACATTATAAAAATTATTCAATTATTTAAAATATTTGTATAATCTCATGAGTCATCTCAGCTTGGAAAACCCAACAATACTCTGTTATTGTTGTATTTGATCTTGTGTAAAGCTTTTATGTTAAGCACCTTGAGAAATACATTTTTAAAGAAGCTATATGAATAATTTTATTATTATTATTATTATAGAATCAGTAGCAAAGGCACTTCAGTAGACAGATGTGTTGTGTGTTTACTGTCTTTGCTGTGGGTCTGTAGATGACGGGTGCAGGAATCCTGATATGGAGGTTAATGCTGTGAATATTTTTTTCTTTTTTTCTTCAGGACTCCATTGACCTGTTCTTGGGGAACTATGCTGTGGAAGAGGCGGATATAAACACTCCTCTGCACGAGCCCAAAGACTGGAAGTTCCTCACGGTAAGAACAAGATTAGAGCTGTGAACCCAGAGGAAACTACTTTGGCCCTGGTTGCAAAGCACATTTAATGTATGTGTCCTTGTGGCCCTGGACTAGGGATGCTCATATTGACCGTTTAACCGTTAACCGAAAGTAAGAATTTTGACCGATTAATTCTTATTTAATGTCAATTCAATATTATAATCTTATCAGTTAACGGTTAATATTTGGATAATGAGCGGTGGTTGTCAGTCAGGGAAATTAACCAAAATGAGCATCCCTACCCTGGACACACTGCTTGTCTGGGACGTCTTTAGCCGTTGGATAGCACCTCTCGTCATTATTATGAAGTTTTTTTCCCCAAATGTTTTCAGCAGCAGAATGCAACAGAACTGTATGCAGGATCATTAAACCTCACCTCCTTTTTTACAATCCACTCAGACTCTGTTTTTGGGTGTCACACCCACATCTCAACATGAAAACTTTGTTCATTTTGAATCTATAAATTTTGGCATTGATATGGAGATTGATTTGTAATAATTTTCAGCCTTTTGACAATATTAATCTCAGTGCTGATGTTTTTTCCCCTCACTTTCAGCTGCCGATCATCATGGTGGTTGCCTTCTCAATGTGCATCATATGTCTCCTTATGGCTGGTAAGACACTGATTAACATTATTATTATCATTAATATTAAGGCAGGACACTACAGACAAAACCAAGTTTCTTTCCATGCACTGGTCAATTTTGAGATTTTGGACTACTTTGCTCCCATACCATGTCTTATCTCAGAATAACGGAAAGGAAACATGCTCAATACACATTTAAGTGTTTTTATTTGAACGCACTTTGCATGTGTAGATTTTAATAATATGCATCTAAGGCATTCAGCAATCTCCACTTCATCAGCTGTACATACACCAAAATTTACACTTTTATTCGTATCTATATTCTGTAGGTTTCTTCATATATCATTCACCTGATATATGTAACCTATTTTATTCCTAATAATATGGTGAAATGCATATTATTACTCCGAAAAACAGAAAATAAATGAGCTCTGAAATCCCCTCTGTAAAAACCTTTGGATAAAGCCAGGATCAAAATGGTTTTGACAATGTTTAGATTTCTGTTCTGGAAATGTATGCAAATATGTGAATATTTAAACATTACTTTTCAGAAATCTTTCAATGCCAATTTTTTTTGCAATTCTTATTGTAATTAATCAACTGTGAGAGCATCTGTTAATTAAGTTTTACTCCATTTACCCATAGCGTCTTGCCTTAATATTAAAGGAACACTCCACTATTTTTGAAAATAGGCTCATTTTCCATCTCCCCCTAGAGTTAAACAGTTGAGTTTTACCGTTTTCGAATCCATTCAGCCGATCTCCGGATCTGGCGGTAGCACTTTTAGCATAGCTTAGCATAGATCATTGAATCTGATTAGACTGTTAGCATCTAGCATCTCAATTTTTCCCATTTAAAACTGGACTCTTCTGTAGTTACATCGTGCCTCGAAAATGAAAACTTTTCAAAGACTGTCAGTCTTAGTGCACGATGTAACTACAGAAGAGTCCAGTTTTAAATGGGAAAAATTGAGATGCTAGATGCTAACGGTCTAATCAGATTCAATGATCTATGCTAAGCTATGCTAAAAGTGCTATCGCCAGACACGGAGATCGGCTGATGGATTTGAAAACCATAAAACTCAACTGTTTAACTCTAGGGGAGATGGAAAATGAGCCAATTTTCCAAAATAGTGGCGTGTTCCTTTAATATTCTAATATTTGAATTCATATTAGTGCCTGTGGAAACGGTTGCTCACTCTCCTTCTATTACCCAGGCGACACCTGGACGGAGACTCTGGCGTATGTGTTGTTCTGGGGCTCGGCGAGTTTTGTGACCGGCGGCGTGATCCTCTTCAACGGCCGGGACTTTGTCGACGCGCCCAAACTGGTGCAGAAGGAGAAGATGGACTGAACCTGCGTGTGTGGGAAGCAGCTTGGTCCCACCGAGTCTTCATCCTCCTCCTCCTCATCCTCAGTCCCGTCTTACTCTCAGCTTCACCGGCCCTGGAGCCTGTACTGATGCCGCACGGCGAGGAGGAAGAGGACGAAGGCCGGGGGCCGGATGGGACCGAACGCACACGGACGCAACCCGCTGCTCTCCACACGAGAATCGTATCACCCGGGACCATCTCACAGATATCCCATAATTCCATCTGCATATAGGCAGCTTTACAGGCGCTGGAAAAATCAAGCAGCTTTAGACTTGACCATGAGGTTCTCGGCCCCGTCCTCATGGTTCACCCGTCCCGACGGCGTGTTTTCAAAGACGCCCGTGTCTAAATCGCACACGCCTGCCGATATTCCACCGGCTCTCGGACTGTTTGTGTAAAACCAAACGTGTTTATATCGCATCTGCCGTCACATCAAAATCATTGTCTTGTTTTCTAATAAAGGTACAGTATGTGCACGATACGATACATTGATATTGCTTTACCGATAAGGTTTGTTAACACTAGTTAACTACATTAGTTAACATGAACTAAATACTTCTAAAAGCAATTATTAATCTTGTACATTTTTAAAACCCAAAGTTATTTGTTATCTAGCATTAACAAAATATTGCTCAGTTAGTTCATGTTGGTTAATACAGGAAATTATTAACCGGGAAATTTTACAAGTGTTTAATGGTCTCACACTTTTAATGCTATGTATGTTAGCATTGGCATGCTATATTGTTCATAGCATTAATTTCTGCTCACATTAATATTCATATGCATTTTTTTTTTTATCAACGTATTATGATGTGTTCATTTAAAGGAACTTGGGGACTTTATCTAACTCTGGGGAATACGGTGAATAAGCTAAGTCCATACACACACTCATCTCCGTGGGTGCCATAACTGTCTGACACGTCCACCGCTAGCCTAGCTTAGCACAAAGACTGGAGGTAAATGGCTCCAGCTAGCCTACTGCTCAATAAGTGACATTACACGATGTAATTATACACATCACAACATTTAAATAGGAAAATGTTGGTGTTTGTGTATAGTTACATCGTGTAATGTCACTTATTGAGCAGTAGGCTAGCTGGAGCCATTTACCTCCAGTCTTTGTGCTAAGCTAGGCTAGCGGTGGACGTGTCAGACAGTTATGGCACCCACGGAGATGAGTGTGTGTATGGACTTATCTAACTCTGGGGGATACAGTGAATAAGCTAAAGTCCCTAAAAGTCGGTGTTCCTTTAATATAACATTAATTACCATATCATCTGTATTACTTTCGTATTTTCTGTATTAAATGCTGTTAATTTTTAGTTGATCAAACGGAACCTTATTGAAGTTTTGTTCTCCGTAAATATATTTTATGCTAAATTAATTTCTCACCCCATTGGCAAATCGTTTTTTTTAAATCCTGTTTTAAGCAAAAAAAAGTTTGAAACAGAAAAAAAAACATTAGAAAAAATCTATGTAATTTAAAAGATATTTTTTGAAAACAGGTTATTAATTACAGGTATTTTGTTCTGAGAGTGCTTAATTATTATTTTACTGGAAAACAAGACACAGCGTTTTGCGTTGCGGCAGCTGCACGTCACAGCATTTTGTAGTGAATTTGAGACGGACCCAGAGTTCATGTGGACTCGTTTTATCCTCGCCTTCAATATCACGGTCTTCCTCAGTCAGAGATATGGGAGATTTTACAAATGAACTGTTTATCAAAGTGATTCGTGGAGCCGAATGAACTGATTCTGTAATCAAGACTGATTCATATGAATCTTAACTTGGGACCGCAGCGTCTCACTGTCCAAAGGAGTTTACAGCCCGCTCGTCCCGCCACTGAACCGCTGTGCCATATCTGTGTTTCTTTCATGAGTCTGCGGGCTCCTGTGAAGGATGAATGATGCCTTATGTTTGCTGTGCTCTTCATTTGACCCCCTCTGTATCGTCACTGCGGGACCTTCTCATGTCTGGCATCTGCTTATCGGAGAATGTAAAAACTGTGTATTATTAAAGTTATTATCATGATGTCGGTTTCGGTCTAAATGGAAAAGAGCGTCCCGAGCTGAAGTCAATGGCAGATGTGTTGGGGGCTGTGTTCAGTTCGTCTCTCAAACTAGTTTTATCTGCATTGACTGGAACTTGTTTGCACAACATTCCTGGTAGGAATTTCGAAACGTGTGTTGCTTTGATCAAGCTCATAGTGAATGGGAATAACAGGCTCTAAATGCCACAGCAGATCAGCGAGCGCAAACCGTGACCTGTGTGTGTGTGTGTGTGTGTGTGTGTGTGTCTGTCTGCAGGGGTTCGTCCAATTAACAGCATTTCCTCCACATGAACTCAATGGCCAGTCAACTTCAATGTTATTGCATGAAAAAGTTCACCTGCAAATGATAAATTCTGTCATTTACGCAAGTCGTTCCAAACTTGCATAAAACAAGCAAGACATTTCACAGCGAGAATTCATTGTGAACATTATATATACATTTTATAAATCATTAATAGGATTCATGAGTCTATGGTCATTTGAAGTCATGCGATGCTTTGTGTGAGAAACCGACTGAAATTTAAGTCAAGACTCAAATGTATTTCTTGTCAATGATGCAATATTAATGTCTGGCTAAGAAACTATAACACTACAGATTTAGAAATGTTTGTTTAGTGATGTGCTTCATTTACTGGCACAGCCTTTGTTTACGTGAACGTAAAGTTTCCATGCTTGAACATAAAGACCAATAAAGTAAATAGAACAGAAAGACTACAAAAATATCAAAGAAGAGCACAAAAATGCTTAAGTGTACAAATGTGTCACTATAAGATTCTTTGATACTGTATAACTAAATACAGTAAGATATGTTTCTTTATTAAGTGCTGGCAAACAAGATATTAAAGTTCATCTCAATTGAGCCCAAGAAATCTCTGATCAATATGAATATCATTGCATTATTATCAATAATTCACTGATATTCCTCAGAATATAGATTTCTCATTTCATTACTCCAAATACACCACAGTGCTCTCTTTCATATGTATACACACACACACACCCCAATCAGGCATAAGATTATGACCACTGACAGGTGAAGTGAATAACACTGATTATCTCTACATCACGCACCTGTTAGTGGGACAAATTGTGATGGCTAGATGACTGGGTCAGAGCATCTCCAAAACTGGTGAACCGGCGACAGGGTGACGGCTCACTGATGCACGTGGGGAGTGAAGGCTGGTCCATGTGGTCCGATCAAACAGACGAGCTACTGGAGCTCAAGAAGTTAATGCTGGTTCTGATAGAAAGGTGTCAGAATACACAGTGCATCACAGTTTGGGCGGCATAGCCGCAGACCAGTCAGGGTGCCCATGCTGACCCCTGTCCACCACCAAAAGCACGTGAGCATCAGAACTGGACCACGGAGCAATGGAAGAAGGTGGCCTGCTCTGATGAATCACGTTTTCTTTTACATCACGTGGATGGCCGGGTGTGTGTGCGTCGCTTACCTGGGGAACCAGGATGCACTATGGGAAGAAGGCAAGCCGACGGAGTCCGTGAGATGCTTTGGTGATGAGCCCTGCCACAAAGCAAAAATGGTTCAGGAATGGTTTGAGGAGCACAACAACAAAGAGTTTGAGGTGTTGACTTGGCCTCCAAATTCCCCAGATCTCAATCCAATCGAGCATCTGTGGGATGTGCTGAACAAACAAGTCTGATCCATGGAGGCCCCACCTCGCAACTTACAGGACTTAAAGGATCTGCTGCTAACATCTTGGTGCCAGATACCACAGCACACCTTCAGGGGTCTAACCAACACAATATTAGGTCATAATGTTATGCCTGATCGGTATATGTATAAAATCAAGATAAAAAATTATGAAATGCAGGCAAAAATTCTTTTGTTCATTAGGAATACAAAATATTGTGATTTTGTGATGTACAAAATTTAATACTAAAAATAAAAAGTTATTTACACATCGTTTTACACAATGTCACATGTTTCATACTGCATTTAATGTAGTTTGCAGTCCTGATATTCATTGTTTGGATATTTATCTGCTGTTCATATAATGTATAAAAAGTTGTTTTGCTGCAGTAAGAAAAAAAACAAGAGCCTTTTCTAAGCATCCTTAATCATTTGCAGACATGAATCAGATTTTCTGTAGGAAATGTAAAAGTGTTTTAGCCCTAATAGCTCACTGTATTGAGTTGAAAGTGTTCATGACGCGTGGATGCAAGCATCGGTCGGAAAATAAAAACGTTCTCAAACATGTCCATTTTCCAAGAGTCTGATTTTAAATGGCAGAGGAGGCGGTGCTGAGGGTTTGCTGACGGTTCGGCGGTCCTCGCTGCTTCCTCCTACAGAAGGCGTAGAGAGCCGCCAGCGGGACGCAGCTGACCGAAGACACCAGCAGCAGAGCGATGAAGGCCTGACCGTACAGCGGATACTCCTTCACCACAGACTTACCCTGGGGAAGAGAGACACAAACACTGCTGTGTGCTCATTTCTCCATCTCACGGCTCTTCCATCATACCTTGGGTACAATTGTTTGTTTGGTTAAGATCATTCATTTTAATTTGAACATTTTTATGATTTAAGTAGCTTTTAGTAAGTGTTTTTGATTGTTTTTAATTCTAAACTATTTTCATTTTACATTTTCTTGATTTAATATATTTGGCAACACCTTACAGCAAGGTCTCATTTGTTAACATTAGTTAATGTATAACGAACATGAACAAACAATGAACAGCTGGATTTTTTATTAACATTAACAAAGATTAACTAAGACAAATGAAATGTAGTGCTCAGGGTTCGGTCATGTTAGCTCACAGTGCATTAACTAATGTTAACAAACACAACTTTTGATTTTAAAAATGTATTAGTAAATGTTGAAACGAACAAAGATTAACACATGCTGTAGAAAGTATCGTTCATTATTAGTTCATGTTAATTAATAAACCCTTTTTGTAAAGTGTTCCCATTTACTTATTTTATTTAGATTTGTTTAAAATAAATCATTTTACATATTTATAATAGGGCTGTCAAAAGATTAATCGCGATTAATCGCATCGAAAATAAAAGTTTGTGTTTACATAATATATGTGTGTGTACTCTGTTAATTATTTATATATAAATACACACACACACACAAGCATGTATATATTTAAGAAAAAAATATTATTTTTATATATAAAACATTTATATATATTATAGATTATATAAATGTATATACAGTATATACATGCAAATATTTCTTAAATATATACATGAATGTGTGTGTATTTATATATAAATAATAATTAACAGAGTACACACACACATATATTATGCAAACACAAACTTTTATTTTGGATGCGATTAATCGCGATTAATCTTTTGACAGTTAATCTTTTATAATTTATGTATTTTTTTGTAAGGGTTTTGATTATTATTATTTTAAAATTATTATATACACATTTTCATGATTTCATACATTTTTACCAAGTGTTTTATTTTGATTGTTTGTATTTATTTATTTTAATAATTTTACATTTTTTATAATGGTTTTATTTTGATTTTAAAATTATTTATTTACATTTCACATTTTTATAATTGATATAATTTTTTGTAAGTTTTTAATTAATTTCATTTGACATTTTCATGATAAAATACATTTTTTAAAGCGTTTTATTTTTAAATGATTTATTTGAATTAGAATTTTTTTTGTATATTTTGAAATTGCTTTCAATTTTACATTTTTATTGTTTAATGTTTAGAAAGTTTTATTTGAATTTTTCCTTTGCATGATTGCAGGGACAAACTGATGTTTAATTGAGTTTCGTCATGATGGTGCCGTACCAGATGTTTGTCCCAGGCCTGGTAGGTGGGTGTGCCGCCCTGGATGTAGTTGATGATGTAGAAGATGAAGAGGCTGATGAGGAGCACCGGACTGATCACGGCCCACATCACCTTCCAGTACCAGTTCGGCCGATGCCCCAACATGTCCTCGATGTCTTTTTCAAACCTGTGAATGATGAACAACAACAAATCAGTACAAGCATCTACAGCCAATCAGAGACACGAGAATCTGTGCAATGCATGTTTAACCGAATAATGGTTTCAATTTTTAGGCTCAAAGGGTTTCAGTCATACTCATCAGTCCAAACAATATTAAAGGTTGAAATATACGCACAGATCATTCAAAACAAAGATATTTCTTACGCAGAGGCACAACATTTCACATTTGGTCTGAATAAATAAATTGCTAACAATTCTTCATTATAATATTAACTTAAGCAAGTGATGTGATATTTGTGTCTTTCATCAACCATTTTCCCAATTTTGCACAATTTCATGCCATTCATATTTAGTTAGAGGATCTTCCTTTCCTAGTGATCGCTATTTTTACTGCTGCTTAAAAAATAAAATACACCGTTTTTAAAATCACAGTTAAGGTTATTGTATTTATATCTCTACATTTAAGTCCTGACATTAAGCATGAATAATGGTGCAAAAGAGGTCTGGCATTACATTTCCCCTCCATTACTTCCTCAAACATTCACCCTATTTTTATCGAACATTTGCAGAGGTTATATTTTGGGGGTTTTGTGCTCCAACACTCAATTCTTCTTTCACTTCATAAGTGTGAACATGAATCCCAGCGAAACAAAATATGTTATAGTCATTAGTCTTGCTAATGTTCCCATAAAGCGTATGGCTTTGATTAATAAATCATTAACACACATTATATAATGATTAATGGATCAGTTAAAATATATTCACATTGCTAGAAATATGAGAAATTGTTTGCTAGTGTTTACTAATGAACTTACTGACAATGATTAAACAGGTCATTATTTAAATTAAAATGCTTACAAACGTCATCAAACTTTCCAATCATTTGTTCATGCACTTCTGGAAAATGTAATGCCATTAAGCTTCAGTTCATATGTTAGATAATGCTTTTTTCCATTACAAAAGGTACAAATGCCAAAAGGTGAATGAGTGATCCGAATGTTGAGCAGAAAATTGAAACTTTACACAAACGTTGTTACAGCAACTAAAAGTCCAATTGCCATAAATGGGCACTAAATGATTAACATTTACAAAAGTTGAATAGTTTCAGCTTCAGATTGGATACAGCAAAAACATGAACAAATAAAAAGTGCATGATCATATCAATTGAAAGATTAATGAAATTTGTAAGCATTTCAAAAATGTTAATTAGTAAACCTTAATAAGCACATTCTCTCATATTTCTAGCTATATGGTGATCTGTTAAGCATTAATGATTTATTAATGATTACCAAACGTGACTTCAGAATGATCTCTGAACATTCAACAGGTCCAGTTTAAAAAAAAAAACAATCTTGTTTATGCAACACTTTAGCGTTCAGCTATAAGTCACTTATAAGTTAGATAATGATGAACTAATCATTTACAAATATTGACTGTACGTTCATAAATTATTAATAAGTGATATGCTAACATTTCAGGAATGTTTTGTCAATTCAGTCATAAGTTACTTTATTAATACACTCTAAAAATGCTGGGTTAAAAATAACCCAAGTTGGGTTGAAAATGGACAAACCCAGCATTTGGGTTGTTTTAACCCAGCGGTTGGGTCAAACGTTTGCTTAAAACAACCCAATCGCTGGGTTAAAACAACCCAATTGCTTTTAGAGTGTACATTGATAAAAATGATCATGTCTTTAACGGTAAAAGACAGTAAAAATGCCACGATTAAAAACAGTTAACAGAATAACTGTAATAGACCTAACCTTACATTTAATGTAATTTTACAGTAAAATACGGTTTTTGGAAGTGTAAAAGAACAAGTCACTGTGTAATTTACAGTGAAAAACCATAAATTGACATTCCCAGAATTCCCTGCGTGACACTTCACATTTGATGTATTTTCGTTGAAATAACCATGTTTCTTCTTAGTTTTTTTTAATCAGTTATGCACATAAGGGTTTTATGTTACATTTAATGTTGTTAAATTAATGTTTATTGCATTTTTATAATTAGGGTTATGTTACCATGATGGTGTTTAGTGTTTGTGTGAATGACTGCATATATTAGTATTGTCCTCTTAAAAGCTGCTTATGATGAGCTTTGAGTCATCATGTGACTCTCATCACCACTGTGATTGGTGGTTGTCACTATATATCAAAGGTACATAAGAGATTAATATTTCAATAGGTAGCTAATTTAGCTTTATTTCAGTTAATGAAGTATGGTTATTGACTGTAAATTTAACTTAAACCTGTAAAACCTAAAATGTTGCTAACATATTTTTTATGGTAAAGTTCTGGCAACCACAGCTGCCATTTTTTAACCGTAAATGTTATGGGGATTATTTTTACAGTGTGGTATGCTATACCGTACATCTGTTTATAAGTGATGAATTGTTCACACTTTAGATGAGGAAATGCAGAACGTTTTTTTTTTTATGATTTATTCATGCGTTCATCTATAACAGGTGTTGAACACTGTAGTGTAAGTGCTAACTGGTGAGGATTAGACCGCTGTCTTCTCTGACTGACACACACACACACACACACACACACACACACTCTTTAACCGCTGTGAAGCACCTGATGTGAGCTTCAGTGGAAGATGAAACCGGTTCACATCATCACAGATCCCACACAGAACACAAGTCTGTGCTGAGGAGTGAAAGGATTTATCATAACCCACTGCAAGTCATTCATAAATGTGTATCAGGTTGAAAACACATGAATGACTCTTCTTAAAAAGACTGCTGTTGCATGTTTGTGCTTTTGAACACAGACCACAACTTAAAGATGAATCAATAAATGATATACTGATCATTTACTAATGGTTTGTTCACCAGTTGTTTGAGATTAACCATTGTTTACTGAGATGATACTAAAACAAGTTTTACATACTTCAGTGATTTATAAATGATAAATAATGTATCAACTGATAACTCAAACATCTATTTTGATTTATTTCATGATTTACATTTTGTTAAAGATAAAACAGCACATTTATAAACTGTTAACATCCCACTTATTAATAAGTTATAAAAATATAGTCATGTTTTGTAAATGATTAGTTCATCATTAACTAATTACTTATAACTGAACGTTATTTATAAAGTGTTACCTGCAAAGGTTATGCGAATGTTACTTTTGAATGTTCTCTGGACATCCCGAAACAACATTTAAATAACGTTAGGCGAACATCCATCCAAATGTTTAAGGTAAAAACATTCCATTAACAATGTATGAATAATGTTTTAGTGCTAACATTTTGAGAACATTATTAAAGGCCAGATAACCTAGCACAAATGTTTTATTAACGTTACGGGAATAACTTTGAGAGAATGTTAGCTAATGTTCAGAGAACGTTCCCTCTCGGCTAGGATGGCAAGAAGAGACATTTACTGAATTGCAAACCAAATCAATTCAACACTTTAAAAACTATGAGTTTTGTTTGTTTTCCATCAAGCGTTCTCACTTCAGTTCAGGAATTTTCTTAATGAAAATGTATATTGCATATGAAAAATAACAACAAGCAGTATTATAATCCTCAAAGAGTTTTAAACTGTGCCGAGCTTACGAACACATTTACAGATGATCATGTGACGTACAGTGAAGCATTACGAGAAACAGTAAGTATATTATGAGTTTAAATGCTGCAGACTTTAATCCTGACGATTATAAAAGACAGAAGCTGTTTTACTCGTATAAATGTAAAACATTAATTTTGACCTTCTGAGGTTGGAAGGATTTCCTGAAGGCAAATGTTTTTTTTTGCACCGGCCTCCTTGTCATTTTTGACTTATAACAAAAAATAGAACAATATCTAAAAGCTGATATGGGACAAGGTGTACAGCAAACCAGCTAAAGAAACACAGAAGTATGTTTTTATAAGCTGTCGACCCAGAAAAACGAGCATTTAAGGACACAAGAGTGGATACAGTAAGCAGTAAAGAGACATTGAATTGCTCACCTTCTCAATCCATAGATGTAACACACACTGATGACTTCCATGAACACGATGAAGAGCAGAGAAAACGTCGCCGCGTATTCATTGAAGATGGTGAACCAGTAGTTGCCCGAACGGCTGGTGAAGCCGAAACCCAGGAGTAAACAGAGAAGACACACCAGACCTGCCAGAAACCAGAGGAAAACTACAGTCAGAGACCAGACTAGACCTGAGAGACGCTCAGGAAACACAAGATTTACCTTAGGAATTAGAAACAAGCAGAAATATAAAGAGCATGTGCTGATCACAATTGCACAATAAAGTTATTCTGTACTGCCCCAAAAAAAAAAAAAAAACAATTATGCAACATCAAGCACATTGGGATAGTTTTGTAATACAAATATAAATAAATAAACAAAATACAAATAGATTAATGGTTGGTTGATTGAATGAATGAACAATTAAGCAGCATCAGGAATATTGGGATGGTTTTGTCATAAAAATAAAATAAGAATGAATGAATGAATAAATGAATGACATCAAGCATATGTTGGGATATTTTGAAATACAAATAAAATAAAAAAAAATAAAAAAAATAGATGAAATTAATGAATGAACAATTATGCAACATCAAGAACATTGGGATAGTTTTGTAATACAAAAAAAAAAAAAAAATAGAGTAATGATTGAATGAATGAATTGATGGGAGTGGATGGGTTTTGTGGTACAGGCTCAATAAAAAAAAAAAAATTATACAACATTTACTAAAATTTCACTACAAACATTTGAAATATTCTCATATTAACCTGATAATCAGCCAAGCCCAGGTTTTCACCTGACAGTAATCTGAAAGTGGCCACATATCAGCTGATGTTAAACTAGTTCAGCTGCATTATTGACCAGTGATTCAGGGCACTTTCATGCTGGGTTTAGCTGGTCAAACGGATAAACACCTTAACCAGCAGTGACAGAGCAGCTGGTGTAAACAGAAGCCTGGCCTTTCCTTCTTACCGTTGATGGTCTCGTTGCTGAGGGTGCGTGACAGAAGCTTGAGGTCTCCCAGCGGGGTGATGATGGCCGTGACGTTTCCCAGCATGCTCCCCATCCCTAACAGCAGCAGCATGATGAAGTACAGCACAGACCAGAGCTGGGACAGCGGCATATTCTTAATGGCCTCGCTGTACACGATGAACGCCAGACCAGTGCCCTCCACCGCCTGCACGCACACACACACACGTCTGGTTCACTAACTTTGTGGTTACTCTCCATAGAAGTAACGTTTTTTATACTGTACAAACCTTCTTCTGTCCCCTTATACTAACCCTACCCATCCCAGAAAACTTTCTGGATTTTACATTTTCAAAAAAACTAATTCTGTATGATTTATAAGCTTGTTTCCTCTGTCTGTGTGCATTCAGGTTGAAGTCCCCACCAGGATAGAAAAACATTTACCCACACAATACATGTAACAATATACGTAGGTAAACTTATCCAAATATATTTTACCATCTATATTGACTTTTAGGTATATTTTGGATTTATTAAAAAAAAAAAATTTGATTCTTTGATGAATAGAAAGCTCAATGAACAGCATTTATTAAAGCATTAATGAAATAGTGAAGACATTTATAGTTACATAAAATTTCTGTCACTTTTGATCAATTTAATGCATGATTGATAAAAGTATTCATTTCTCTCTTTTTATCTTCGCACAAATGTTTTGAATGTATGGTATCATTGTTTCTAAATGTTAAGCAGCATTGATACACAAAATGGGTCTCATTCACTTACTTTTAAAATAATATATTACACACACAACCAGTCAAAAGTTTGGAATCATTAAGATTGAATGTTTTTAAAGAAGTCTAATCTGCTCACCAAGGCTGCATTAATGTTATTAAAAATACAAAAAAGCTTTAATATTTTTATATTATAATATGATGATTTGCTGTTCAAGAAACATTTCTGATTATCATTTCTGAATGATCATGTGACATTGAAAACTGGAGTAATGATGCTGAAAATTTAGCTTCGATCACAGGAATAAATTACATTTGACAATTTATTAAAATGTCAAAAATATTTTGAATTGTAATATTTAGCAATTTTACAGTTTTTACAGTATTTTTAATTTTAAAAAAATGCAGCTTTGGTGAGCAGAAGAGACTTCTTAAAAAAAAAAAAAAAAAATCCAAACTTTTGACAGGTAACTTGTTTTGCTTGTATGGTCTGCTTCTGCTACATTGTGTAACTTTTTTACTGAAAAAATATATTTTACCATCCATATTGACCTTTTTGTATATTTTGGAATATATTTAAAAATAAATATATGGAAATATATTTTCTGCTGTATGGGCAAGGTAGGAGAAAAAAATCAAACCTAGAAAAAGTGGAAAAAGAGTACACAAAAATACATCTATATTAAGTACAAAATCGAAGCAAAAATAATTAAATACAATAGCAGAAACTGACGCCACAAGCAAAACGAAACAGATCTTCCGATGGTAAATTGGTCAGTCTTTGATCACTATCACTGTGTAGAAATGTGTAGAATGATCTTATGACGTGGGTAATAAACAGCTGAGTTTACCGTGTCTAGCTCGGCCTCTAGACTGCAGTCTTCGATCTTTGAAGCGATGGCCGCAAACCTCTCAGGATGAGTGTAGTTCAAATGACTGATCCAAGCGCTGACGTTCTCAACGCTGATGGTCTCCTCAGACAGATCGAATGTGTTGAGCAGTAACAGCCTCATCCTGGATCAACAGAGGAACAAAAACAGCACAGAAAGTGTCAAAAAAAGAGCCAACATTATTGTGCATGATAAGAGGCATCCCTTACATTATGCTTTTGAACTACTGCCATCTAGATGACTGTGTTCCCAGATGCATGAAAAACAGGTCCAAACTATCTTTTATTCCCCAAGCAAGATTTTTAAATTCATCTTCTAGTGTTGATTGATGGCCAGCTGGTCTGGTTATTTTATCTTAAATCCTAAATTAGATTTATTTGTTAGGGCCAGAGCACCGATGGGGTGAAGACCCTATTTGGAAATGCTCAGCCTATTTTTCTTCTCCGAAATGAATATCATTTTTGAGGGCCTAAACATGCTCGAAAACTCATGAAACTTTGCACACGTGTCAAAAGTGGGCAAATGGGTTTCAGAATTAAGCGTGGCAAAATGGCTCGATAGCGCCACCTACAAAATTTCAATTAAGCGCTGTTCGAGCTATGTTTCACGTACGAGTATGAAATTCGGTAGACACGTGTAAAAGCCCAATATCTTCAAAAAAGACCCTGGGTGCAAAATCTAAAAACCCAACAGGAAGTCAGATATTTAGATTTTAGCAGTTTTTGCCATTTCACGACGTTGTACTTTAACAAACTCCTCCTAGAGATTAATCAGATCAACATCATATTTGAACAGTCTAATCTAAAGGCCTTAGCGATGTTAAATTGCGAAGATTGCGTGTCTGTGCCGGCCTCACAAAGTTCGATGTTTCACCATAAAACAGGAAGTTGTTGTAACTCGGGCATACAATTTCTGATCTGCCCCAAACTTCACATTTATTAGAGTCCTGGCCTGAAGACATCAACATGCCAATATTCAGTACCAAACATGCTAGAAACACATTAAATCATGGAATCAGTGCTAATGTATGAGATTAATGCCACGAAACAGGAAGTTGTTGTAACTCAGGCATACAATGTCCAATCTGCCCTAAACTTCATGTTTGATAAGAGTCCAGACCTGAAGACAACTACATGCCAATATTCAGCTATAGTCAAAGCGCCACCTTCTGGCAGAAGGAAGTGTGGCACATCAAAATGACTTTGCTGTATTTCTCCTATATTCACCCGTTTAAATTCATCTTGCTCACTATTCGCTGTTTTCCTGAGACCACCGGGTGGCGGTGCTCCCGGGTGCGAGGTCCCTGTCATCACTGCTTGCAGCTTTAATTTTAAATTATGTTTGTTTATAACAATTGTGAAATTTGAAATATCTGTGTGAGCATGCTGCAAATGTACTTTCCCTACGGGAATAAATAAACTGACTAACTAAAATGGGTCTTCTGATCAGAAGGGCTTTCTTAGGGCCCTTCATCTGCATTGTTTGAGCAAATAACAGCGATATTCAGATGCATGTTCACATATAAACATCATATTCAGAATAAGGCTGCCACATGAATTTAAACAGAATTTCATGTGCATGTAAACACAGTCAATGACGGATGAGGCGAGTGTTTTAGGAAACCTATTTGAAAACCATTATGATTTCATGACAGGTTTTTCTCTTTCTGTATAGTTTGGTGAATAATTGATGAGTGATAGATGACAGTTTAATGTCCTAAAGCATTCAGAAAGATGTCATCTGAGACAAGTTTAAAAATAAACTTCCAGAAGCCAAGAGATCGTAAAATGAACCGACTTCCAACATTCGGTTTAATGTTTGATGGAATAATGACGATCATTCATTCTGCACATCAAAGAGGTTTGTGTTGACATCTCTTGATAAGATCACAGATTGACTAAACCTGACGTTTAAACTCGCGGTGTCTCACCTTTCCAAACAGCTTTCGTAGTTGAACGTGGCCTTAAAGCCGTAGATGGAGAAGGTCACGATGCTGGCGAACACAGACGTGCCGCTGTTGATGAGTGACACGACGACGGCCTGCCTCTCAAAGTTATTGTTGTGGTGGTTGTAACTGGCAAAAGCGATCAAAGAGCCGAAGCCCAAACCCAGAGAGAAGAAGATCTGAGTGGCAGCGTTGATCCATGTCTGAGGGTTTGCCAACTGCTCCAGCTAAACACACACGGGTTTAATGCACACTCAACTACAACCGGACACTCAGAAATAAATGAAGGAGCAGCCAATGAGAAGGACTTTCTTACCTTGGGCGTGAACATGTACTTCACTCCGTTCCAGGCTCCATGAAGAGTGACACCACGGATCAGATAGATGAACAGAACCACATATGGGAATGTAGCTGTAAAATACACGACCTGTGGAGGAAAGACAAAGGAACAACGTAATTTTGAAAATAATAAAAAAAAATTTTTTAAAAAAATTGTTTACACACAATGGGTCTCATTCACTAACTTTTAAAATAATATATTACACACACAACCAGTCAAAAGTTTGGAATCATTAAGATTTAATGTTTTAAAGAAGTCTAATCTGCTCACCAAGGCTGCATTAATGTTATTAAAAATACAAAAAAGCTTTAATATTGTGAAATATTAAAATGTAAAATAACTTTTTTTTTTAAATGTCATTTATCATGTCACATCATCCTTCAGAAATCATTCTAATATGATGATTTCAGCTCAAGAAACATTTATGATTATTATCAATGTTGAAAGCAGTTGTGTAAAAAAAAATTTTTTTAGGATTCTTTGATAAATAGAAAGTTCAGAAGAACAGCATTTATCTGAAATAGAAAGCTTTTGTAACATTGTATACCGTTCAAAAATGTTGGGTCTTTTCCAACACTGATGATAATCATAAATGTTTCTTGAGCAGCAAATCATCATATTAGAATGATTTCTGAAGGATCATGTGACTCTGAAGACTGGAGTAATGATACTGAAAATTCAGCTTTGATCACAGGAATAAATTACATTAAAAATATTCAAATAGAATTAATAATACAATTTAAATTGTAATAATATTTCACACAAAAATATTTCACATAATTATTAACATAAATGCAGCCTTGGTGACTAGAAGAGACCTCTTTAAAAAAAATCTTAATGATTCCAAACTTTTGGTAGTGTATGTGTGTATAATATTTATTTATTTATTTATATATATATATAATATAATATATATATCTATATATATCTATATATCTATATATCTATACATACACACACAAGATTTATAAAAAAACATTTCTTATTAATGTTAAACACAGTTGTGCTGCTTAATATTTTTTGAGGAAACTGATTTTTTCAGGATTCTTTGATGACTAGAAGGTTCTAAAGAACAGACCTTTTTGTGAATAGAATTTTTTTGTAATGTTTATTAATTTCATAAATGTCTTTACTGTATTTGTCTCAATTCAATGTGCCTTTGCTAAATAAAATTCTCTTTCTTTCTTTCTTTCTTTAAAATCTTACCCCAAACTTTTGAATGGCAGTATATCGTGATTTCCAAAAATTAATAAATAAAATAAGCAGCTAAATCTGTTTTCAACACTGATAATAAGAAATTATATTAGAATGATTTTTGAAGGATCATGTGACACTGAAGACTGGAGTAATGATGCTGAAAAATCAGCTTTGACCACAGGAATACATTATATTATACAATATATTACAACAGAAACCAGTTAATTTAAATACAGTAATATTTACAGTCTTGTATATATTTGTAATAATTATTAGCCTTGGTGAGATTAAGAGACTACTTTCCAAAACATACAAAAAAAATAATGTTTTAACTTTTGAACGGTAGTGCGGATATAAAATATGTAAGTACGTGTGTGGTGTGGATATATATATATATATATATATATATATATATATATATATATATATATATATATATATATATATATATATATGAGAGATGTGTGTGATGTTTTTTTGTGTGTGTGAAGCTGCTATTGCACTTCTGGTTAGACCTAAACTGCATTTCGTTGCCTTGTACCTGTACTTGTGTAATGACAATAAAGTTGAATCTAATCTAATCTAATCTAATCTAAAAGACAAGCCTTTCACATATTTCACAAGATCATAACAATGGAATTAAAAGACATACGAATCCATTTCAATGTTTGATTTTAAGGACGTTTGTGTTTACTTGTGACTGATAGACAGCTTTGGTATGTGTTGGTCACCAGTTGAGTATCAGACGGTTAAGGTCTCACCACTCCGGTTGATTTGACCCCTCGGACGATGAACAGGTAGACTATGATCCAGGCCAGCAGAAGACACAGCGCCTGGCCCATGTGAATGCCTCCGTTCTCATCGATGGAGGACGAGATGTTCAGCGTCTCGCGGTAGAAGAAGTACTGCGTGGGTGAAGCCACCTCACACTCCTCCAGATACCCCGTCCGGTTACTGTTGGCAGGACACTCGGCCCAGGGCAGCACTGACTGCACACGCATCAACACATGAAGATATTTCTGATCCTCAGACAGGAAAAATACTTCCTAAACTACAAGATCAGACTCATTATATGAAGCCGTTCCACTAGAGCCAAGCAGTTCTTTTCAGAAATTAATTACAAGCTACAAAGGAAAAGTTCTCACTTTAGTTTTACTCTTCAACACTGAATAGACTGTGCTGACTTTTAGATAATGTAGCCATTTTATGCATAAGCCAGTAACAACGTTTAGTTTGGTTTACACGTCAAATTTATTTTCTTGTCTTGTTTTCCAGCACAAATGTTAAAATATTCTGTAACATTTTATTTTACAGTGTCCTTTGTTACACGTTACTGTAGTAATAACTCACTGATTCTTGAGATAAGGGACAAAACATGTTCCAAACAACACAAAAGCTCTATTTATTTTAAAAAGTAAATGTCAACCCAAAAATAATACTTAAATTAGGGAAATTTGTGTAGTCAGGACATTCACTGGTTATTTATTTTAAATAATTTCTTTAGCATTATTTTAAAAGCACACTCTATACTTGGAAACACATGCAATTTAACCTGTCTTCAGCATGAGGTTACAATATAAAACTGCCAAACAAAGTGTTTAAAAATGCAACAAATTATAAAAAATACAGTTACATTAAAAGGTGGAGATCTTTAAGATATCAAACAATACAACAAGTAAATATTGAATTATTTATAATTCTGCGCTGCAAAAAATGCTCTTCTTACTTAGTAATTTTGTCTTGTTTCTAGTCTAAATATCTAAAAATTCTTAAAGCAGCACTAGGTAACTTTTGCTCTCGGGCTCCCCCTACAGTTGTGAAACAGTATTGTCCTCTACTACTGTCGTAAACTGTCATTCTACATCAGCGGATGCATCGCACGTGCATTTGTTGACATGACAACTATGATAGCCCTGAACACTGCAGGAGTTCACATGCAGGTGTTCTGCTTGCGTCGCGTGTGAAATGTCTTCATCCCAGGTACAGTGGCATATGTTTCAGCATGTCATATGAATATAATTTCATGGGTTTTATTTTTTTCAAACGCCAAATGATCACGATGCTCATGTTTACAAGCCAGCGTCATTATAGTAGCCTAGTCTATTGGTTCCCGTTTTACAGAATCTATATGATACTTCAATTCAATGTTTGAGTGGTAGGTAATAACCATATATCGTCAATATTATAATATCAAGCTACCCTAGATGAATCTGCAAATTTGAAAAATCGATTTGCATTATAGCTTGAGGAAAGACAAATAAACCAATATCAGACATGTTAGGTATCCTAAAATATGATTTTGTATGTATTACGTATTTACTTGCAAGAATGTAGCCCCTCCTCCTTCAGCTCACGGCAACGAGCAAACGCTGGCCCAATGTTGATCCTCGTCCTGCCTTTAATCCCATCACTTTCTCGTTTCCTCTTTTTGCTTTCCTCCGACAAAACCTTTGCTTTCTTATTTTTCTGTGCTGCTTCGGCCATGACTATAACATTTGGCAAACAATTATAGTTTTTCTCGCACGTCCGAATTTAAGGAAGTGGGGGTGGGGGTGGAAGTGACGTATATGCTGTAAAGCAGTCGAATTTTGTAGTTCTTTTTTTTCTCGGGTTACTACCCGAAACCCGAAGTTTAAAAGTACGATTAAAAACGATACAAACCCCGTCAGGCTATGGCAGACGTGTCATTCAACCTATTGTAAGTCGATGTATCATCACAAGAGTTTTGAAAATATATTATGAAGGTTGAAAAGTTACCTAGTGCTGCTTTAAATCAAGATGCATTTACAAGATAAGTAAAATTACATAAGATATTTGTACTTGTTTTCTTGAAAACAAAATCAAAATGAAGTGAGTTTTTGCTAAAAACAAGCAAAATTATCTGCCATTGGGGTGAGAAAAATAATCTTGTTTCTGATTGAACTCTTGTTTCTCTCCCAAGCAGAATTAAGATTATTTTTCTCACCCCATTGGCAGATAATTTTGCTTGTTTTAAGCAAAAACTCGCTTCATTTAGATTTTTTCCCCCCAGAAAACAAGTACAAATATCTTATGTCATTTTACTTGTCTAGTAAATGCACCCTGATTTAAGAATTTTTAGATATTTGGAAAAAAATACTAAATAAGAAGAGCATTTTTTGCAGTGTGAATAAATCAGGCAGTGTCATGGGCAGCTTTAGCTCTGAGGAGCACTTACTATTTCCTGCTCATTGTGGATCTCACAGTAGGACATAGTCCTGGAAGTTATACATTTTTTTTATATTTTAAACAATATTGAAGTCTCTGTGGTCACAGCTTTAACATGTCAACTCCGTCATCGCAGTGCAATAGTTTCTGTAAGGAGTTGCGGGATAAATCTTGCCATTTTGATATGTTTATTAAGGCAGCTACAACTGAGGAAAAAAACGAAATTGCTCCATTGTACAACACGAGGTTAACGTGGAACTCCACCAGACGTCAACTGGTTGACAAGTGCTCTCAAAAAGTCTGTATAAATGTGATTTAATATGTTTTTTTGCATATGGGGAATTCTTCTAATGCCGTTTCATTATTCTATTTACATACACTGTATATATGGCCTCAGGTCTTTCTTTGTCAACACCGTCAGTATTTTACACCATTAGGTGAAGGTTTTTGTTCATTTTGAAAGAAATGTCCTATTCTTTTTTCAATTTATTGTGTAAAAATGTTAAAACATCAATGGAACTACATGATTTTATGTCTTAATTACCTAAGAACATTGGTGATGTGTTTAATATTAAAAGGAGGGAGGAGAATTAAGGAATTTAGAAACTGGGTTGTTCATAATAGTGTGAAAACACACAAAAAATGATTTATGATTTAGACTATAAACTATGCATAATTACATGCAACTAACTCTCAGCCAAAACCTAATCCTAATCATAACCCTCTAGTAAATATGTGTAGTTAATATTATCAGTACTTAAAGGGATAGTTCACCCTGAAATGAAAATAAAGCCATCTTTTACTCACCCTGGTGTTGTTCTAATGCCCTAAGTCCTTCTATCTTTTCGGACCTCAAAAGCAGACATTTTAAAAATAGTTCTGCACGCGCTCCTATAATGGCAGTGAATAGCGACCAGGCTAAAACATTACAAAAACTATACAAAAGTATCACGCAATGATACAGTGAGATGCACGCCATATATGGAAAGTGTTCAGGAGGCATACTATAAGGTTTTGCGAGAAAGAAACCGTATTATTCAGTCAAAATACAGAGCTCGGCCGTTACTCTTCACACACTTCCTGTGTGTGCTGCGCACTCCGAGCCGTCAGCAGCCTCACGCAATGTTGTCATGTCAGTGTTGTCCGGTACACTATATACACTTCAGGTTTTATTATTAGTATTACTGTATTATTTCTCAGCATATACCTTATAGAAAAGACCAGTCACGTTTGTTTCTATTGAGCCTGATTTCTCAAAATGGTGCTTATCCTGGGTACCATGACAACAGTGCAAGTTATAGTAAGCATGAGCGCCGGCGCCTGCTGACGGCTCGCACACACTCTCACAGGAACACGCACAGAGTAACGGCCGAGCTATTTATTTTGACTGAATAATACGATTTCTTTCTCGCAAAACCTTATAGTATGCCTCCTGAACACTTTTCAGATATGGCGCATGCAGAACTATTTTGAAAATTTCTGCTTTTGAGGTCCGAAAAAGATACATAGAGCACTGGAACAACAGCAGGGTGAGTAAAAGATGGCTTTATTTTCATTTCAGGGTGAACTATCCCTTTAAATGCATAATTACACCGTAACCGGGAAACATTAAAATAAAGTGTAAGCAAACATTCTAATGTACTGTAGATACATTTCTGAGACTTCTGTCATTTTGCATCTCAAGTAAATGTAAGTGATTGTTTATGCTTAAAATGAGAAAAACTATCTGCTAGTGTGGTCAGAAAAATCTACTTATTTCAAAGAGAGAAGTTTCTTTTTCTAACCTCATTGACAGTTTTTTATTATTTAGTTTTAAACATAAACATGCAGTTAAAAAAAAAATTCTTTCTTGTTTTAAGCATAAACAATCATATAATTTCGATCAATTTCTCCATAAACAAATATTATTTTGCATCTCAAATAAATGCATCTTGATTTAAGAATGTGTTTATATTTATACTGGAAAACAAGGCAAAAATACTGAGGAAGAAAATCACTTTTTGCAGTGTAGCAATTAAATCTCATGCCAGTTGCAATATTGTCAATGAAATTCTCTAATATTTTTGACCATATTCTGAGAAAATACATGATCACTTCATTTTATCCACATCCTATTTGCCATTATTAAATTATACTTATCAAATACACAAACATATACATGTGTGACATTTGAATAGATTTGATGAGGCTTTCAGCGGTCAATAAAAGTGTAATCCACATTTTACTGTGATTAATCAATTATGCAGAATTTCCTCCAATATCAGAACACAAAATGTTGGTTTCGACCATCGGCCTTCCTCATCTCGTAATATCAGCAAAAAGATCAGGATCTATCAGAAACAGCTACATTTATTTGTCAGTAAACTAACCTGAAATGAATGGAAGAGATACCAGAAGCTCCAGGCGTTGATGACGTTGTAGTACAGACACAAGTACATGGAGGTCACGACACTGGCAATGCCTGTACAACGCATGTACAGATGATCATAAATAAAAGATGACATCAGATCATTTTATGGCATTAAATGTCTCATATACGAGTCACTGACCCAGTCCACCCAGATAGGGGCTGATGGCGGTCCACGCTCCGATGCTGCCCAGACGCATCTTCTGACCGATGGCCAGCTCCATGCAGAACAGAGGAATCCCCTCCAGCACCAGCATCAGCATATACGGGATCAGAAACCCACCTGGAGATATACAAACACACAATCAGAGAAACACTTAGATGTCGGCATGAAATTGTGTCTTTTGTTCCTTAGTTTGACATATTTCCAAATGAAACGGCTTCTTGAACAAGAAAAATGGCGTCCAGCTCCCCCTCTCTGGACCTAATGGGTGGAGCCTAACCTAATTAGGTTTAGGGACAGGGTAACGTTTGGATTATGGTGTGGCTGAACCTCGATCTTACGCCCAGAGATAGGGAGCTGGACGACAAGCTCCACACATTTGGCTCTGCAGTGAACACTCTCGAAAATGTAGGGCGGGACTTGATTTTGTCCAAGGAGAATTGATTGTATGGTTGTGGTCTGCTATTGGTCAACAGGTTCTCCAGCCCTCATGCCAGTAAACATGTCATCAGAGAAGAGAAGTCACTGCAAGAGGGAGGGGGGGGGGGGAAGTTATTTTGAGTAAAGATTTGATTAAAGACACATTCTTTTTTTTTTTAAGTGCGCGCAGATATATAATTTATAATAACTGCAATATTCCATAATAAAACAACTGCCAATTTTGATTTTATGCTGACTTTAACCAGTGGCTTTGTATCTGCTTCTAGGAGTTCATATCTTTCTAGTTCTCTTTGTCAACACATTTCATCATTTTATACATAGAAAACCATTTTGCCTTCTAAGTGTTGTGTCACTTAATGATGAGGGACTAAAACACATTTAACTAAAATTAAAAGCATTTAAATATATATATATATATATATATATATATATATAGAAGTGAAAACTTACCAAACTAAATTTAACAATTTTTGTAAAAAAAATAAATAAAAATTTTTACAAAAACGAATTAAACATTTTTTTTTATTTTTTTTTTTATATATATTTCAAATTTCATTTGTTAAAGTTAACGTATTAACTAACTGTCAGGTTATGGACAAAGACAGAGGATGAGGTGAACTCAAAGTGATGTTTATTGACAAAGACACGAACACAGGTTGAACTTGGGAATAATGGTGAGTATCAGATCAATCACTTCAGAACAGTCACTTAGCTGAGGATAATGGAGGCTGACGATTGCAGGAAATGGAGAACACGAGGAACTGAAGACGATGAATCAGACGCTGGCTGCTCAGCTGAGTAACGGGTAAGGAGTCCAGGTACAAATGACAAAACCAGATGCTGTGGTGAAGTGAGTGAGAGTTTATGTAGCGTCTGTGATGATGAGGTGCAGGTGATCAGTATTCAGGGGATTGTGAACGAGTGGGCGGAGCGTGGAGATCAGGTGACGATGCATGTGCGTTGGGTTGGGGGGTGTTGGCTGTGACTCACTATCACTAACATGAACTAACCATGAGCAATACATTTCTTACAGTATTTATTCATTTATTTTAATGTTAGTTAATAAAAATCCAGCCGTTCATTTTTTGTTCATGTTAGTTCACAGTGTATTAATTTAATGTTAACAAACCTTTGATTTTAATAATGTATTAGTAAATGGTGAAATGAACATTAACTGAGATTAATACATGCTGTAGAAGTGCAGTTTATTATTAGCTCATGTTAACTAATGAAACCTTGTGTTACCAAAAAACGAATACAATTTTTAAAAGACAACAAAATGATAAAAACTTCAACTAAATTAAAAATGAAAACAAATAAAAAAATAAGAACGCTCTCAGATTTCATCAAAAATATCTTCATTTGTGTTCAGAAGATGAACAAAAATGAGTTTGAAATGACATGAGGGGGAGGAATTAATGACTGAATTTACATTTTTTGGGTGAACTGTCCCTTTAAAGGGATAGTTCACCCAAAAATGAAAATTAGCCCATCATTTACTCACCCCCAAGTCATCCGAGGTGTATATGACATTCTTCTTTCAGACAAATAAAATCAGAGTTATATTAAAAGTCCAGGCTAATCCAAGCATTAGAATTGGATTCATAGTTGCTCTGTTTTTGAAGTCCATAAAAAGTGCATCTGCCCATCATATAACTGCTCCACGCGGCTCTGGGGTGTTAATAAAGGCCTTCTGAAGCGAATCGATGCGTTTGTGTAAGAAAAATATCCATACTTAAAACTTTATAAAGTAAACTTTCTGCCGACCGCCTTCCCTGTTCAATTTATGGAAAAAGTGTTGAAAGTTCCTCTGCCGATCGAAAGACTAACACGACCAGGTCCGCTCGTCATGACGTCACGTACGCATCTTGAGTTTCACTTTCAACACTTTTACACGTAAGGCGATCGGCTGGAACTTTACTTGATAAAGTTTCAAATATGGATATTTTTCTTACACAAATGCATCGATTCGCTTCAGAAGGCCTTTAATAACACCCCGGAGCCGCGTGGAGCAGTTATTTGATGGACGGGTGCATTTTTTATAGACTTCAAAAACAGCAACTATCACTGTCATTATAAAGCTTGGATTAGCCTGGACTTTTGTAATATAACTAATATATCCGTCTGAAAGAAGAATGTCATATAAACCTCGGATGGGGGTGAGTAAATTATGGACTAATTTTCATTTTTGGGTGAACTATCCCTTTAAGGAGCGCATGTCAGCAATATATAGATTAAAAAAAAGTTTATTATTTACGAAATCACCATTTTGAAATTACTTTCACGATATGAAATTTGAAATAATTAAAAAATATGCAAGTACTAGATGCACTTATGTCATGCATAATGTGGTTAATA
>NC_137108.1:45959792-45969792 GCF_949357685.1 Gobio gobio | reverse complement strand
TAAATCCAATCTCCACATGAAGTATTTGTTGTTCATTAAATAAAAGGCATAAGATGACTGACATCATGCTTATCATACATCATGTCATCTTGTGTGCATTACAGTTAATATGGACCAAAATAACATGTTTCAGACCTTTATTAAGAAGTTATTGAGAGGATTAAACTTTTATTAAATATAATGAATATAGTGTAAAGTACATAATCATCCAGGCACAATTCTTTATACAAACAGCTACATTTAATTTATGAACAACCAACCTGTTCATTTGAACAAAGTAGAGTTGTTTTTGAAATGTAAATGTAAAAAAATATTTATTTGTTGAGAATTTTTGGAAATATCAAATGGCACATGTGTTGTTTTGTTCTGTTGTTGTTATCAAGACTTTAAATCTACACTGCAAGCATGAGGAGGAGAAGTAAAACACTGATCATCTTACCTCCTCCGTGCATTTGGCAGAGATACGGAAAACGCCACACATTCCCAAGTCCCACTGCATAAGACACACACGCCAGGACAAACTGCATGGGACTGTCCCAGGACGGACGGGCTTCCTTGCTCATGATGATGATAATGTCCTACAACACAACACAAATGCACAGGAGGAGATCGGTCACACTGCACTCACACAAATCCCTAGAGAACGGCAGAGTCTGGGAATATTTCAAAGTCCAGTGTGTAAATGTGAAGTTAAACTTGGAGTGTAAAGTGGGAGTTTTCTAATGAAGCCGGAGGGAGGGGCGCAGAGTTTAACTGGCTCGGTTTCTCTACGTAATTCAGGTGAATGTTTGATCGTGGTGTGTTATCTCCTCAAACATTCATTATCACCTTTTTTTATGGCAGATTTTAAGAAAGCAGCAAGTACATACGGTAAAGATTGAGTTTATCACCATCATAGCAAATAAACAGTGCTGATAAAACAAGCTTTGAGTGAGCTTTAAATGCAGGAATAACACTTTTTCTGAGCATTTACCTAAGCATAAACAAGGCTTTTTTGTGCCTGTCGCTTCAATCTATATTTGTTGTCCTATAAGTTTTAGCAGGTTTATCCATTAAACTGTACAATCTTGCTCTTCTTGAACACTTTTGATAGTGAAATATTCACAACATCATCCTGAACAACTTTTGTCCAAACAAATGCTGTGTAGAATGAGAATGTCCCTCCCCTATGATATGATGTCCAAGTGGTTGGTCAGGATAGAAACATTTTTGAATTGTGTCTCTAGAAAAAAAAGTTCAACCTGCATTTTGTTTCATTCTGTGACATTTTGGTAAAAATGTAAAATTAAAATAAATCAAAAATAAAATCAAATAAAAATAAAACACTATACACCCTGCAAAAATGCTTTCTGGATTCTGTTCCATTTTTGTAAAAATGTAAAATTAAAACAAATAAATATTTTAAATAAAAACAAATCCAATGAAACACTTAACTTTGCGTTCTGTTCCATTCTGAGACATTTTTGCACAAATGTAAAATAAAAATACATAAATAAATTTAGATAAAAACAAAATAAAATAAGCATGTACAAAAATGCATTCTGTGCATTTTTTGTTGCAAAAATGTAAAATTAAAACAAATAATTTTAAGTAAAAACTAATCAAAACACATCCACTGCAAAAATGCATTCTAGATCCTGTTCCATTTTTGTAAAAAAAAGTTTTAAAAAAAGATTTTTTTAAATAAAAATAAACACTTAAATTTGTGTTCGGTTCCATTCTGTGACATTTTTGCACAAATGTAAAATTAAAATAAATAAATAACTTTAAATCAAAAATCAAAACACACTTTGCAAAAATGCATTCAGAATTCTGTTAAATTTTTGTAAAAAAAGAAAAGAAAAATAAATTTAAATAAATAAATAATTTTAAATAAAAACAAATAAAAATAAACATGCACAAAATTGCATTCTAGATTATATTCCATTTTTGTAAAAATTTAATTAAAATAAATAAATAATTTTAAATCAAAACACACTTTGCAAAACTGCATTCTGGAATTCTTTTCCATTTTTGTAAAAAAAGTAAAAAATAAAAAAGTAAAAAAAATATATAATTTTAAATAAATACAAATCAAAATAAAACACTATACAGCAAAAATGCTTTCTGGATTATGTTCCATTTTTGTAAAAATGTAAAATTAAAACAAATAAACTTTGAGTTATGTTCCATTCTGAGTTATTTTTGCACAAAAGTAAAATTAAAATAAATAAATAATTTTAAATCAAAACACACTTTGCAAAAATGCATTTTGGATTTTTGGATTATGTTCCATTTTTGTAAAAAAAAAAAAATATATATATATATATACATATATACACACATACATACATTTGTTTAAATAAAAACAAATCCAAATAAACACTTAACTTTGCGTTCTGTTCCATTCTGTGATATTTTTGCACAAATGCATTTGAAATGAAAACAAATTTTAAATAACAACAAATCAAAACAAACACTGCAAAAATGCATTCTAGATTATGTTCCATTTTTTGTCAAATTAAAATAAATATTTTTTTTTAAATAAAAACTAATCGAAAAAATGTGTGTTTTATTAAAGTGTTTTAGTAGTTGATATTTCTCTCTTCAAGTGCAGATGGACAAGTGTAAAAGTGAACAAACGTCTCTGGATTGAACTCAAGTAACAGTGAGATGTGCAATAAATAAAATACAACACTTTCACTTTGCAAAAATGTCATAGAATCAAGCAGAACTATCATTTTTTTCTGAACTATCTTAACCGTCACACATGGTCTTAAAATGCAAAAAGCTTGCATGTGACCAGAAAGCCTACTGTAGATCAAACATGGCGGTAACTACATCAAATTAGTGTCATGGACATGCTGGCACGTTATGAACTTCGGTGACATTCACCATCCAACATCTGCAGGATGTCCTCACTAACCTTCATTCATTTGCATATTTCCCAGCATCCTCTGTCCTGATTCAAACCTCAAACCAGCGTCTTTCCCTGGATAAATAAACCCCCACGTGTCACGGCCCTGTCAGGATGACAAAGGTCACGAAGGTCACACACACACACCTCAAACATCATTTACCTTTAACCACTTAATGAGAATGCAAACGCTGCTGGGGAACATTTCAGGCAACCAGGTCCTTTAATAATCAACTAATTGGCAATAGCTCTGGACGTCATGTTTTTGGTTATTGCATATATTAGGGATTCCCACACTGGGGTTTGTGGAGTAGATAATAATGAATTAAATCATAGTTAAAATGAACAAAAGCAAATCAAGATATTATATAGTATTGATAAAGATGGATGTCATGTGACCATTAACCATCATAAAAGCATGTCAATGTGTCGTTAAATTCTTGAAATATTAACTTAATCTCAGAGGGAACACAAGTAAATATGTTAGCTCAAAGACGTTCGGCTGACCAGTTTGGAAATCCCAGCAAATACTGTATTCACAAACATACTTGCCATTATTTAACTAAAACTATAAAGATATTTTACTACTAATAATTATAATAATAGTATATAAATCATACTAAAATACTTCTGACAGAAAGTGTCTGATAACTGGGGGGCTACTGAGATAAAGTGAGTAGTATTTGACTTGTCAAATCGGGAACAGACGAGAAAGGGACACATTTCCCCAATGCAATGGAAGCGTTCAGGGACAGGTGCGTCCCACCTGCGGACGTCTCAGAGTCGCACACTGTGACCGATGCTTCCTTCATTGCGGGATCGCTGCAGGCGACACAGCTGTATAACTGCATGCAAACTTGTTTTTCCACATGCATCCCACTGGCAGGACACCCAGACGCATCTATTTGCTCCAGGAGTGACCCTCGGGTGTGCAGGTTTGTTTGATGTCCCAGCAGCCTCACTGCTCAAGCCGCTCTGTCCCGCAGTGATGACGCGCTAATTGTTCTGGAACAGACCCTTCCATCAACAGCGTGAAGCCGCTCAACGGGAGGCGCACAAACATCTCTGCACAAAACAAGTACAGGAACACACAGACCCGGGTTACGCAGGGGAAGTGCCTGTAAAGAATTGGCAAACTTTCTTCCGGTAACGTTGACAAAACCTTCATTCAAAATAGCACAAAAACGGATTTATACGTCGTACATGGATCTCCCCCCAAACCAAACCAAACCAGTTTGCTTTTAACCCCAGAAACACATGCAAAACAAAACTATCTTTCTCAGATTTCATGCCAATAACAGAAAATGAGACTCAAGTCAAGACTAGTTCGTCCTCTAAAGTGCTCCGTGTATAAATCCTCAAAACAAAAACTGTTCACAGAATTCAAAGAAAACAATTAAAGGTCTATAGACTAGTTAGAAAAACACCCATATCAATTAATTAAAGGGTTAGTTCACCCAAAAATGAAAATTCTGTCATTAATTACTTACCCTCATGTCGTTCGACACCCGTAAGACCTCCGTTCATCTTCGGAACACAAATGAAAATATTTTAGTTGAAATCTGATGGCTAAATGAGAAAAATCCAAACTGCTAAATGGCAAATAGTAATTGGTCCTAACAAAGGGTTTCAATAAACAATGTTTTGTTTTTAAAGCACATCGCGTTTAATACAGTTACAGTCAAGTTTAATACAGTTACAGTCAAGTTTAATAGTTACAGTCAAGTTTAATACAGTTAGTCAAGTTTAATACAGTTAGAGTCAAGTTTAACACGGTTACAGTCAAGTTTAATACAGTTACAGTCAAGTTTAATAGTTACAGTCAAGTTTAATACAGTTACAGTCAAGTTTAATAGTTACAGTCAAGTTTAATACAGTTAGTCAAGTTTAATACAGTTAGAGTCAAGTTTAACACGGTTACAGTCAAGTTTAATACAGTTACAGTCAAGTTTAATACAGTTAGAGTCAAGTTTAATAGTTACAGTCAAGTTTAATACAGTTAGAATCAAGTTTAATAGTTACAGTCAAGTTTAATACAGTTAGAGTCAAGTTTAATAGTTAGAGTCAAGTTTAATAGTTAGAGTCAAGTTTAATACAGTTAGAGTCAAGTTTAATACAGTTAGAGTCAAGTTTAATAGTTACAGTCAAGTTTAACACAGTTACAGTCAAGTTTAACACAGTTACAGTCAACTTTAATACAGTTAGAGTCAAGTTTAATACAGTTAGAGTCAAGTTTAATAGTTACAGTCAAGTTTAACACAGTTACAGTCACGTTTAATACAGTTAGAATCAAGTTTAATAGTTACAGTCAAGTTTAACACAGTTACAGTCAAGTTTAACACAGTTACAGTCAAGTTTAATACAGTTACAGTCAAGTTTAATAGTTACAGTCAAGTTTTATACAGTTACAGTCAAGTTTAACACAGTTACAGTTAAGTTTAATATAGTTACAGTCAAGTTTTATACAGTTAGTCAAGTTTAACACAGTTACAGCAAGTTTAATACAGTTACAGTCAAGTTTAATACAGTTATAGTCAAGTTTTATACAGTTAGTCAAGTTTAACACAGTTACAGTCAAGTTTAACACGCTTACAGTCAAGTTTAATAGTTACAGTCAAGTTTAACAAAGTTACAGTCAAGTTTAATACAGTTATAGTCAAGTTTTATACAGTTAGTCAAGTTTAACACAGTTACAGTCAAGTTTAACACGGTTACAGTCAAGTTTAATAGTTACAGTCAAGTTTAATACAGTTATAGTCAAGTTTAATACAGTTACAGTCAAGTTTAACACAGTTAGTCAAGTTTAATACAGTTACAGTCAAGTTTAATAGTTACAGTCAAGTTTAATACAGTTACAGTCAAGTTTAACACAGTTACAGTCAAGTTTAACAGTTACAGTCAAGTTTAATACAGTTAAGTTTAATACAGTTACAGTCAAGTTTAACACCGTTACAGTCAAGTTTAACACAGTTAGTCAAGTTTAATACAGTTACAGTCAAGTTTAATACAGTTACAGTCAAGTTAAATAGTTACAGTCAAGTTTTATACAGTTACAGTCAAGTTTAACACGGTTACAGTCAAGTTTAACACGGTTACAGTCAAGTTTAATACAGTTATAGTCAAGTTTAACACAGTTAGTCAAGTTTAATACAGTTACAGTCAAGTTAAATAGTTACAGTCAAGTTTAATACAGTTACAGTCAAGTTTAACACAGTTAGTCAAGTTTAACACAGTTACAGTCAAATTTAACAGTTAAAGTCAAGTTTATTACAGTTAAGTTTAATACAGTTACAGTCAAGTTTAACACAGTTACAGTCAAGTTTAACACAGTTAGTCAAGTTTAACAGTTAGTCAAGTTTAACACAGTTACAGTCAAGTATAATACAGTTACAGTCAGGTTTAATACAGTTATTTACTGCTAAACTGATGTTTATTCATAAAAAATTCACAAAACCTATCTTTCTGAATTTCAGGTTCATTGAAGCCTCAATGTTCGTCTATGTGAAGATGTGTAAATAAATCGTCACAAATGGATCACATTTACATTGACTCATCAAAAGCATTTTACCCCTCGGGGGTCTGATGAGACTAAAAGGGGAGGGAAGGGAACCTCCCCCCTTCCAAATGTCCTGCTCCAGCCATCTCTCCATCGACAAAGAACCAGCTCAACCCTGAAACAAACACCATGTCCTCCTGTAAAAACCTCTTCATCAGCCTCATGCTGCTCGCTGCTGGATTCAACCTTCTGTGTTCAGCGGGTAGGTGATAAAATGCTTGATGAACTTGTCTTTGAGCGACGTGTATCTGTTTTATCACTGCTTTATCAGTTTTTCATTATTTCAGCTAGGTTGCCCTTATTTTATCAAACGCATATGGTGGATGAGTACTGAGGGTCTAGAAAACAACAAACCTAAACGAAGAGAACCTAAAAAAAATCAGTTCTTATATATTTTGTTTTAATTAAAACACCATGTTCCTGCACTGATAGTTACTTTGAGACTGAGGACAGCAACGTGATGATAATCAGCTAAAATGCCAGAAAAAGGACAGTTTTCTTTTTTTCTAAGGATTGATTTTATGTGGTGAATCAGGTTATTCCTGCTGCTTCCACTAGAGGGACAGTTGGGAAAGTTCTTGCTCGAGGCCGTTAGTGTTGGATGAATGCAGTGGTATGTGACACAATGGATTTGCATGAAAATGGAGTGTTGCTGAAAGGTCCTGTAACAGAGGTGTTTTCCATCTCTGTCACGCCATTCGCGCTGCCTCTGAACCCTGACAACACTGATTCCACTGAAATCTCTCCTCACCCTGTCCCTCCTCTTCCTCCTCTTCCTCATCCTCCTAGTCCCTCTGCCCACCGAATTCTCAAGCATGGACAACAGCACTGATCACAAGAACGGATCCACCTTCCTGTACTTTGCCTATGGCAGTAACCTTCTGAAAGAGAGGCTGCAGCTGAAGAATCCATCAGCAACCATTCACTGTGTGGCCAAACTGAAGGTATCTATCTATTGTTCTATCTATCGTTCTATCTATCTGTCTGTCCGTCCGTCCGTCTATCTGTCTGTCAGTCGTTCAATCACTCGTTCTATCTATCTATGGCCCTAGTATTAAGATGCGTTTTGAGTGGACAGGGCTAAATACAGGTGCAAACGGGTTCTAAAATGTTTTGAGCGTGTCCACTTTCGACCACTTCCAGGTGCTTTCATAGTGTAAACACTCATGTGTTCGAAAAGCCACAAAAGACTGTCTACTGACCTAATGCGTAAACATTATGGGACGTGCACTAGGGTTGTAACGATATATCGTATATCAAGATATTGCGATATAAAAAAAAGTGACGATATATATCGTTGATGTAAGCGATATGATTTGCGAGATATAGTTAGTTTTATCCAAGGCTCGGCTTACTGTATTTATAAGGTATAATTCACTCAAAAATGTTCTCACCCTCATGTCGTTTTAAACCTATAAGATTCTCATTTTTAAAACCTCAAAACAAAAATGAAGATATTTTTCAAGAAACCAGAGAAAGTCTGTTCCCCTCAAACTTAAAAGATCCAATAAAGAGCAATAAATGCTCTACTCCAAATCCAAGTCTTCTGAAGAAACACGATGGCTTTATATGATGAACAGATTTACAGACGCGTATACTGTAGGAAACACGGACATTCAAACGTGACGCGCGGAAACAACATGAGAGTGAGTCAATGCAGAATTAACCTTTACAGTTTGGGAATAGTCCTTTTGACACGCTTTCTTGTGACACTCCTTATAGTGAAAGCGCAAACATCATTTAAATCACCAGATCACATTTCGTTTTAGTAGTATGATTATTCAAAGCGTTTTAGATGGTTTATTCTTATATGTATAGTGCATTAATAGCAGGAGAGGCGGAACATATCGAGCACAGGGAGAGTGTGCGCGCGGCGCGAATACTGCATGAGAAAAAACTAGGGCTGTCAAAAGATTAATCGCGATTAATCGCATCCAAAATAAAAATTTGTGTTTACATAATATATGTGTGTGTGTACTCTGTTAATTATTATTTATATATAAATACACACACATTCATGTATATATTTAAGAAATATTTGCATGTATATACTGTATATACATTTATATAATCTATAATATATATATAAATATAAATGTTTTATATATAAAAATAATATTTTTTTCTTAAATATATACATGCTTGTGTGTGTATTTATATATAAATAATAATTAACAGAATACACACACATATATTATGTAAACACAAACTTTTATTTTGGATGCGATTAATCGCGATTAATCTTTTGACAGCCCTAGAAAAAACATTTACGTTTACGAAGTTTCAGTGATATTACTACATTAAACGACTATATATAATGTTGAATATAATGTATAGTAATGAATGGGGGAATATTTGTGTGTCCTGATAATAATATAACAACAATAATATTATTTAAATAGTAAAAAAATATATAATGAAAAACAGTATTTCTTCTGTATTTTGACTTAAAATATTGCAATAAATATCATATTGTGAGTTTAGTATCGTATCGTGACAGGAGTGTATCGTTACACCCCTAACGCGCACTAGCCAGACGGGATTTAAACTTTGTCGGCCTAAGTTTGGTTTGAAGACGAAATACATACCAAGCACAATGTTCTCTCACCATTCCTGATTTCAAACACACACTCAGTGTTTGGCCAGTCAGAGCAGAATCTAAAGCTGATGCTCTCCGTATGTGTTAAATTGCTGGAGCTTATTTTATCCATTAGATCGAAAGATCTGAAAAAAGCCCATACATTTACCCACCCATAGACCCTCCCCTTGAAGAAATCAGGACAGAAGTGGTTGAAAGTGGACAAAAGAGACCAATCGACCAATGTTGATCCAATCAACCAAAATGCATCTTAATTCCAGGTGTAAACAGAGCCTATATATCTATCTACTGATCTGTATAATATAATATATGTAATTTATAGGGCTGTCAAAAGATTAATCGCGATTAATCGCATCCAAAATAAAAGTTTGTGTTTACATAATATATGTGTGTGTACTATGTTAATTATTATTTATATATAAATACACACACAAGCATGTATATATTCAAGAAAAAAATATTATTTTTATATATAAAACATTTATATTTATATATATTATAGATTATATAAATGTATATACAGTATATACATGCAAATATTTCTTAAATATATACATGAATGTGTGTGTATTTATATATAAATAATAAGAGTACACACACATATATTATGTAAACACAAACTTTTATTATGGATGCGATTAATCGCGATTAATCTTTTGACAGCCGTAGATATAGATAATTGAATCTATCTATAGTAACTAACTCATGAACTTCTCTAGGACTATAAACTGGTCTTTGGCAACCACAAAGGGGTAGCGAGTCAGCGCTGGCAAGGTGGTGTTGCGACCATCGAGCACAGCTCAGGTGATGAGGTGTGGGGGGTCGTGTGGAGGATGAACATGTCGGACCTCGAGTCCTTGGACAGGTAGGAGCTTTTAGACCCACATTTATAAAGACAAATGAGAGATCATTATGTAAAAATGTTGTTTATACAACTTATACCTAATTA